>NW_026923747.1:0-22390 GCF_032062105.1 Saccostrea cuccullata | reverse complement strand
TAGGGTTAGGGTTAGGGCTAGGGGGATAGGGTTAGTTAGGGTTAGTTAGGGTTAGGGTTAGGGGATAAGGGGGTTAGGGTTAGAACTGCACTCAGTTGACCCACTTATCCCCTCAGCCTCAGAACTGATCATGTGATTTCTCTCAACCAATCAGAATCTTCCGCACTAGCGGGGAGGCTTATACTACTATTGACGACGGATTTTTCCGTTATTTCACGATCATGTCAATGAGCAGACGGCGGTTGTGACCGGTCAGCAGGGGATGCTCACTCCTCCATGGCACCTGATCCCACCTATGATGTTTCGGAGGTCCGTGTTTGCTCTGCTCCTATTTTTTATTGTTTTATGGACTTCTACTTTGAATACTGAACGTTCTACATGTACATCTTTTTTGGATATGGAATCTTCTACATCATTGCTTGAGTTATGTGATGTGGAACATGACCATGGGTTAAGAACCTCAGTAACAGTCACCCTGGGATATAAATGAGTTCATTATTAAAAGCAATCGTCAACATTCATAAAATACTTTAACAAAATAATTAAATTTAAGAAAAATTCAATCTTTCACACGTCATACGTATACAGTTTTATTATCATGAAGTTTGCGAGATTGTAAGAAAAATACCAACATCTTCTAAAGAATACACTCAGGCTTTTCGCAAATAAAGATTTTGGGAGGGAAGCAACTTTTCTTTGCTAAGAAGTTGTTTTGATCAAGGAAGAAAACAAATTATCAACGAAACTGTATTTTTTGTTACTTGAGATGGAAATAAATAAAAAAAAAAATGCTTAACATATTATTACAAAAAGAAGACTGAGAAGCTACGCACATTGAAGGTTTAAAAGATTTATTTTCTGCAGCAAGGGAAAAGGCGAGGTGATTTCTCTTAACCATTCAACTCAATCTCATTTGAATGTTTACCTATTACAAACCGCCATTTTCTGCTATTTGATATAACGAAAATAAGCACATACTTGGATTGTCTCTCCTAGCCTTAAATATGAGACTTCGCCTCTATGGTGATCTGAGGACAAGCTTTAAAATGCTATGGTTGTCTCTTCTAACCATGACATCATTATGGAACCATTTAAATGGAATTAAATACACACAATGCCATTAAGGGATAATTAAGTTCAGAACAAATTAAACGATTTGACAATATTCTATGTGAATTTATATCCATTGGGCATACTCTTCCAAGAAAGGGACAGATATAATATATAATTTTGGTTCAATGTTTTGTCAATAGAAAGAATGCAACATTTTACTTTTTTTCTCTTAAAAAATCGATGAATATGAATTTGGATGATTGATTAGAGATTTCTATTTAATTGTAATGTTTTGAAGGATTATTTAAAGTTTGCTATAACTATGATGACAAGGGTCTTAAGGCATATTGATGTTATAAAATTTAGGTTTATCAATAATTTTTTTTAGCATTTTCGATTTCTTCTCAAGAACCACTGGCCCAATTTTAACCAAACTTGCCACAAAATGTCCTTGGTTGAAGGGAATTTAAGTTTGTTCAAGTGAAGAGCCACGCCCTCTTTCAAGGAGAGATAATAAAGAAATAGTGAAATTTTGGTGACATGTTTTAAATAAAAAATAAGAGCCTCTGTGCCAGGAAAGATGAAACTTATGTGGAAACATCCTAAGGTAGTGAAGTCCGTCGGATGGGACATTAAATGGTACCCCGTGTCAAGGATAATAAACCCCTTACGTAAAAGATCGTTTTTCTGGATTTCAAAAAAGAGTAGACTCACTGGCGACCGCCAGGGAAACTACAACCATTCCAAAACCGTTCAATTAACAAACTTTTCCGCCTGAATATGGTTGAAATATTGCCGACTCGACGTTTAACAATATATACAATACTCAATTAATCCTCAGGTAGTGTTTATTAAAGTTTGTTGAAATCTAATCCCCGGGGGAGGGGTGGAACCACAATAGAATCACACAAATATTTGCAAATGTTTAAATAGGAAAGAAATTTTCTCAACAGCAAAGCCATTTGTTATATTGCTACGGAAGCATCATCAGGTAGTTAAAAATTTAAGTACCATCCCCCGCTTTCAATATAAACTTCAAAATACTAAACAGTGTTTTGGTTTTTCCCTAGGCAATATGCTCAGGTGAATGATGTGGCCATGGCCCTCTTGTTTTATTTATAATGTCTTAGTTGCAGTGTACTTAAAAAAATTATAGGTATGCATTTACGTTGATATTAAAAGCCAAGAAAGCATCTCTGGACAGCAATAATATTGCACTGTATATTGTAAATATCAAATGTGGTAATTGAAGGCAGGATAATTTCCAGAAAGGCACTTGTGTTTAACTCTTTGCCTATTGCGCCGTCTGTGACGTAATAGTAGCATTACATTTTTTACTTTTTGATGACGTTATCCTTTTCCCCACAGCGCACCTCAGATTACGTGCTGAAAAGACGTGGTTTTGAAGATGAATATTTACACGGTGTATGTAGCAATGGTTGTCGTAAATATCACCATATAAAATATTCGTGCAACCATCTCTAATTTTGAATTCAAGTATTGATGGTGATTTTATCCTGTTTATTTTGTTTGAATAATTATTTCATGTGGAATGTTACAAACTTAATTTCTTAGTTACAACTTATTTATTTTAAATTTCATATTTAGATTTAAAACATCAATAAAACGAATTATTTGATTTTTCATACAGGTTGTCATTTTATGCTCGTGTTTAGGAAAGACACCCCCCTCCCTTTCTTTTTATTTCTTCGGTCATTGCATATCGACTTTATCGAAACTTGCAGGAAACTTGCAGAATCTTCAATTATAAATAAAAATAGAAATGAGGTCTTGAAGACAATGATTTTTACTTGTGAGAATTTTTATAAAAGTTATTTTACCGCTTTTTTAGGACAGAAAAGAAATTATAGCTTTCAGCATATTTAATTTTATTTATCAAGAGTTTTTACAAAAAAATATCGTTGGAATATAGCGATTAATCCTATATTGAACAATGCAGGAGCGTATTAATTGACAACGGGAAACATTTCATTTTTAAGTTAAAATTTAACTGGTTAAATCTTCTTTTAAATACCGGTATTTTGGCCGATATACGGATGAGATACTGCCGTTGGACTCGGCATTAAAATAATCAGTCTAAAATTAGCTTTATATATCTCATCATTGCTAGCCAAGGTTTTCTGATCCGACATCTACTATGGTTGAGAGGTAAAGCGGATCGGAAACCCTTGGCAGAGGTATAATTGAGGAATCTTTACACCCACATGCGGACTACTAAAAAATATCAGCACGTTTAAAAAGCCATGAAATAAAGGATAAAGAATTTATCGGCTAAAGATGAAATTTCAAAATAAATAAATAAATAAAATAAAAGTAAAAAAAAACCCATCGAAATGCAATATTCTTTTTTTAAAAATGGAATTTTAACACATTTTAAAAAACAATGAAATAGTTTACAAGAGAGTCCAAGAACTTCTCGGACGTAGCTATTAGCGGTCAGTACTCGACATTTTTCCCGATGGTGCCCGAAGTATTCCCAGTATTTGTGGAGCAAATCAAGGAGTACTCCTGAAAAAAGGTTTCTTTGGAAATGTATTAATTTTAGCTGTAGTTATTGAGAAATTCATATAGTAGATATTTCTATAATTTCTCCAAGGGTTGTCAAAGGAATACATTTTGCCTTCATTATCAGATTGAACGCAATGAATTTTATGAACATGCAGCGTCGATGTAGACGAAACCTGTCCATTTATAGAAAAAGAATAGTGTATCTAAAAAAAACTTGCAGAACATAAAGTCAGATTAAGAAACATGGTATAAAATTAAAATTAATCAATCAATCAATCAGGATCTATTAGGAGTTGATGCGTAGTAGACTTACAGATTTTCCAACATCTATACTTTTGTGATTGCTCGGTTATTCCTGTGATCATCATACAAGTTAACAGCATAAAAAATAATTTATTGTGTTTGTAAAAGATGCAATTCTGACCCAAATAAATGTTCATATAAATTACAATGGATAATAAACACAATATCTCAATAACTTGACTGCATTTTATTTCAGTAATAAAAAAAATATGCTTACTACTTTTTCTTTCCGATATTTCATAGTTTATTGGCAAATTTTAGTTAACTTTTATTTTCCGATATTTATGAAAGAGTAAATTTCAGGTAATAAAACTAAGACTAAGACTTTCCTAACTGAAAATCAAAATTGAACAATAAATCATTGATATCAAAAAAATATATTTAAAGGCTTTAATTTTGTCTCGATTTTAAAGAAAACCATGTTAAAATTGTGATCAGTTTCATGGGTCTCGGACAAAGTGCAATCACTGACATAATATAATTCAAGATTTTTTTTTTACCTATCGATTATTCATAAACTTGGTAGACATAAAACTCAACCCCCCCCCCCCCCACACACACACACACACACACCAAAAAAAAAAAATTCGGCAACACAAAAAAATTTCCCAATTGTTGAGCATAATTCTTGAGATTATATAAATGAAGTACATTATTTCAAATCAGTCCTTCTATATAACAAGCTGTTGATCAAAGAAAAAAATGCTGGAAATGCTGAATATAGATTTAGGAAATAATTTAGAACGCTGTTGGTGAAAGATGTTTACCCCCCCCCCACCCAAGAATGGAGTTTTTAGCGCCTAAATGCATTACTCCTCATACATGTATCTCTGCACTATCCTTTGAATACAGTCACGAGTTAACTGTCCATTCACAAGGTGAAATGTTTTTTTTTTTCTGTTTAAAATATTGGCATCGGAACCGGGGGATGGGGTGGGTTAGGCGGTAGGGGGGCTTATCCCCCACTATTTTACAAATATATACGTAATACATGTATGGGCATTAATTATCCCCCCACTTTCAATTAGCCCATCCCCCCCCCCCCTACTTTCAATTCTTCCCACGTCTATGTATATCAAAAACATATAGCTGGTGGAAGAATCACATCAGACTGTATCGTTGTCTTTTCATTGAAAGTTAATATTTACTCCCCTATTAAGTGTATCTTAAACCTATTATTTCTAGTGTATGCAGTGTTGTCAAACTTAAAACCTACAGAGTACACTTATACATATATATATTCTTAAACTACATGCAAAAGCGGATAAGTGAATATGTTTAAATATACTGACAATATAAACCTACTCAAGGCGGATCAGGAATATCCCTAAGGGACTAATCAGTAGACACATCTTTTAATTGTACCCGCGCTCCGAAGCCAAGGATAAAAAGGGGAAAGGGGTATACTGTTTTACCTAGTGTGTTTGTCCGTCTATCTAGCTGTTTGTGAGTCTGTCCGTAACAAACTTTTGATTGCAGTTTTCGCAGCAACTACTCATCAGCATATTCTTCGCTGAGGCATGCTATATCGTGGCATCTTTTTTTTTTTTTAATCCGATGTCAACTGCCTGTTAATCCGTGCGCGTGTCGTACAAAGCATAACATTTTTCCAGCAGGTACACATACTTATATTGCAGATGCTTGAAATTTTAGCACATACTTTGTTGTGGCATGCCATATGATGGGATTTATTTTTTTATGAATCTGATGTCAACTTTCTATTTGTCCGTGCATATGCCCGTAACTGAACTTGTGTAAATTTTAATTAACATATCAGTGTACATGTATTTTCGAGTCAGAGCGGGGTATTACTAACGAGCATTGGCCCACGAACTTGTTTGTCCAGCCCTGTTTCTAAAAATATCAAACAAGTACATAGTTTACTTGCATAAAATTTTCCCGAATACTTTGTTTTATATACATTTATACATGAACGTATGTTTTGAAAAATCAATTTATAAGAGTAAGTGCAACACTTTTTTTATGAATATTGGAAACGTTGACTTGATATTGAAATCATTCAAATTTTAATTAACCTACATTTTTTTCAACAGGTTATTGTCGTTTCTCTAGGTTTTTTCCCTTTCCAATTGTGCATGATTTTTTTTTATTGCTGTGTAAGGCGGAAACAATAAAATTGTATTTTTTCGAATTGGAATCTAAATCGAACAAGAAATAAGATTGAATGTAAATTAAAACAAAGCTTTATTCTATGAACAAAACCTCTTTTCTTTTCAGTTGTATGAGTATGAATTAACTTAATTTTTTTTGTAATTTTATCCATTCTTTCTGTCGATTTTCGCACACATTTTTATCAAATATTTTCATAAAAAATTCAATTGTAGAATTTGATAAATTCTGAATCATAGGTCTGATCTCGCACAATATTGGGGGACAACCACATCACCAACCCAGTGGTTCAAGTGGTGGGCTTATTTAGTGTCAAAAGAAAGATCTTAATTTGTCTCGCATCCCCAAGTTTCGTCTTATAAATCGAACTACTCGGATTTATTAAAAACCAGAAGTCTCTGTCGAGACTGAAGCTCTACTGGTTTGTACTTATAGCAAAGGAAGAGAAAAGTACTTAAGCAGTTGGAAATTGAAACTTTTCAACAGCAATAAATAGAATAATGATCCTTGATTAAGTCTCTTTATGTTCTTAGTGCAGTCTACTTGCATGCCACATTTATATTATAATCAGACTAAAATTGTATTTGGAGTAGCATTTTGAAAGAATTTCACAGAAATTTCTATTTTTAGTAACCATGGCAACACCGTTCATCGAAATCAAAAACCGATATACAGAATTATGTATCTTATTGTAGTCTACTTGTTTGACAAGATATATTGAAATCAGACTAAAACTGTAGAAGGAGTAGCATTTTGAAAGAATTTCACAGAAATTTCTATTTTTAGTAACCACGGCAACACCGTTCATCGAAATCAAAAACTGATACACAGAATTATGTATCTTATTGTAGTCTACTTGTGTGCCAAGTTATATTGAAATCAGACTAAAACTGTAGAAGGAGTAGCATTTTGAAAGAATTTCACAGAAATTTCTATTTTTAGTAACCACAGCAACACCGTTCATCATAATCAAAAACCGATATACAGAATTGTGTATCTTAGTGTAGTCTACTTGTGTGCCAAGTTATATTGAAATCAGACCAAAACTGGAGGAGGAGTAGCATTTTGAAAAATTGTTTACAGACAGACAGACGGACAGACAGACAGACAGACGGACGGACGACGGACGCATTACTATCGCATAAGCTCTTCTGGTCTCTGACCAGTAGAGCTAAAAATGTTCTTATTTGCGAATAATATTAGAATGGAATTAAAAAAATCATTATCTTATCATTTATTGTCATATCATCAAGACTTTACGTGGTATCAGAGCAGAAAACGTCAAAAACCGCAATGTGCGTTAAAGTGCGTGATTGTGGGGTAAAGGTATATGCGTTAAAATGCGTGATTGTGGGGCAACGGTATATGCGTTAGAATGCGTGACTATGGGGAAGGGGGTTATAAACAGAAATAGGAGGCCAATAGAGAATCAATTAAAGTCACGTTGTAGATTATATTTCTTCATGCGATTTGTTTCTTGGTTTAAATATCACATATTTCAAACACACCTACGACAAAGCATTTATTGTTGGTCAAATGGAAGCCTGAACTTGGCATGACCCTAATCAGATATTGAATGTGTTTGACATGATACATCTTTTTATGTGACACTAATTTTGCTAATTTATTAGTCGCCTTTTTTATATTCAAATGAAGCATACATTCCTAATTTATTAACAAAAATTCTACATTAGTCTTCGACTCGACCTTCCTGTATATCGTCATCTTCGCTAGCCAAGGGTTTCTGATAGTGATACGCTACTCTCCTCATAAACCCTTGGCCTACGGTGTTCATAGAAATCGGGATTTTTTTCCAGAGTTCTGATTGGATTTCAGTACACCCAGGTCGACCAATCAGAAATTTTTTTTTGTAAATGACGATATTTGCGTTCGGGATACATCTTCACTCTTTAATCTCGGAAATGAAAAACGCAAGAAAACAAGGGTGTTGCTAAAACGCGGAACGGAAAGCGGAACGGAACGGAAAACGGAAAATAAATGTCAAGGAAAGAACCTTGATTCGATATGAATCAGGAATAAAAAGCAATACTCATGATATAAAAGTCATATTTAATGAAAAATTAACGTCATATATTATATATTTGTGAATTATGCTCCTCTCATAACATGTACATGCGATGGTCAATAAAATGCATACTGTGATTTAGATGTACTAACTACTGTAAATCACTTTTTACTTTCGCGTAATTACGAGACAATGCGTTCGCGAAAATTAAATTCTCGCGTATAAAAGTATTCCTTACGATTATATAGAGGAATAACAACTATTCGTGAAAATTATGTCTCGCTTACAAAGAATCAATGACAATCTCGCGAAAATTTAGTGATCTACAGTAGTATCCATCTGTCAAACGTTTCGTTCAAATCATTTTTTAGAGAATGCTTATTTATAAATAAAAAATCTTGTATTGAAAAAGACGGAAGGAAAAAAGACTAGTAGTATGTATACATACGTGTATCGGTAAAGACAAAAACGAACTAGTTTTGACATACTGGTGTACAGATTATGCCGCATACACTGGCGAATCCGGGAATCTTGAAATGGGGAGGGGGCAGTTTGGGGTCGGAGTAGGTTCCCTCAGTCACACACATAATTATATTGGTCACAAAAAGGACGGGGGGTCTTTCTCCCCTTTAAATCCATGAGTGACATATGATATGCATATTGAGAAATTAAAATATAAATATCTGCAACATAAGGAAACACGTTTTACTGGGTCATTCAACCCCACTCCCCCCAAAAAAGAAAAACGCTTTAATAACTTAATTAAACGTATGGACGATATATTAATTTTACTACAGTAAAGATTAACAACTTCATCTATCCAAGATTTTAATTGATAGGTATCGACTCTAACTTGTATAAAATTTTAAAAACCAGTTTTACAATCGAAGTGTTATCCGGGCTTGTGGGAAAGGGGTGCTCTAATAGTAATCTTATTTAGAAATTTTTTTTTACATTTTATTTTTTACCAATTATTACAGTCATTTAGGGTATTTCGGGTCACTTTTTACATTTCTACTGCAATTAATTAAACAAACAAGATTATTAATGGTTCCTGGGCATTATTAAGAAGTTTATTGTTTGATTGAAAAGACTTACGAACCAAATTGCGATTATCTTTGATAAAACGACCGCAGTGGGAGCTTTATCTAGACCTCCAATTTAAGGAATTGCGGGTCACTTCCGGTTATTTCGAGTCACTTTATAAACGTGTGCAAAACAAAACAAAAATTACATTTAATGTTGTTTTATGACCAAAATTAGTTAGTTTTGCTAATATCCAATTGTTATTTCAGCAGAAATGATTTTTTTTGTGGGGGAAATCGCTCACGGTGAAAGCTGATATCAACACACTATATTGACCGTGTGTAATGTGGGGCGGATCTAGCTTGAAGACCATGAAATTATGACCTTTAGATTGTTAAATTCTCTCGTAACATTCAGAGACAAACATTTTATGTCATTATTTATTTGAATAAAATGACTTTTTAACAAAGAAAAAAAGTAACAATGGAAACACCTGGTTTTAAATAACAGGAAAATGACTAGGAATGTAAACATGGTAAAAGGCTATAAAAAAATTATACAGTAACAAAAAAAAAGTAAATTCGTCCTACTTGGACTCATATAAAATATAAACATATAAAAAATCTATAGATCTACAAAATAAACATAATAATAATAAAGTACCTTGATACTACAATATAAAACACCCCCTCACTTTCTAGTGGAAATGTGCATCTCTCTCTCTCTCTCTCTCGGCAAAATCTTTGGCAAATTTATGTGCATCCTTTCTCTCTCTCTCATTGCAGTCTTTGGCAAATTCATCTCTCTCTCTCTCTCTCTCTCTCTCTCTCTCTCTCTCTCTTATTGCAAATTCTATGGTAAATTTATGTGCATCTTAAAATGATATAAAGTATGTCAAACTTAGTATGTAAACTTTTATATTAAAAAAAAACAAAGGTCCTACTTTGGACATATAAAAACAACTTCACATTCTATGAAATGAACTTTGATACAAAGAATCATATGTGATGCATGTACACTTTATGATAAGGAGACATCAATGACCGACTTTTCAGGCATATTTTCAATATGCTGCTCTATAACAATCAATGCTGCATGGAAGTTTTTGGGACACACTTTGTATTGGCAGGGTATAACAACACCTCCTCCTTTTCCCAGCACATGGGGCCAGGGTGGAAAACTTGGCAATGGTTCACCAGTAACGGTTGCAGTTATTACACCTCCAGCATCCATCACATACCTAAAGGCACTCGCCAAACCTCTCGGAACATGACCACAAGGAAGACCTGCTATGTCACTTAATTTCAGGCCTCTCTTTTCATCACTCACTGAATTCTCCAGGTTCTCTCGAACATTTTCTGGCACCCAGACTACACATGCATCTATATCATGAATATTTGAATATTCTCTGTCGACCTGAAGTTCCAAATCACTTGTCATAAGTGGCTTTACTTTATACTCATGATAGCCCTTAATTACACAGTTTTTGATATAAATTATCTCCTTGTTGGGTTCCTGTAAGAGAAAAAAAATACAGTCATACAGATTTATAAGAAAAAGAATATTCTTAACGCATCTAATAACCCCCCACCCATCTTTTAGATCATATTCTGATTTTGATTTAACATTGTATCAAATTTTTATGTAAAACATACTTTGCATTATAAATCATGTCATGCACTATGCAGAGAATATTCAAATATATATGTGTTGCTTGGAAAAAATTCCAGATTATAAACTTAAAAAAAATAGATATTGTTATACAAGAGGAGGTTGGCAACAAGCAGGTAAATATTTACACTACAAATTCATATGATATCTATGAAATAGATGTGCAGAGCTGGCATATGAATTCAACAGATTCTTCAACAGCTGCATCTTTGTCCCATGGATGCGCAGCTGGAATACACAAGATATGTTCCCATTTGCGGCACAAATCACACTGTATCCAATCTCCTGGTTCTGACATCTGCATGACACACAAAACAAAGTTCAGTTTCTGAAATCTCCTTTGCTCTGGTGTCAGTATGTGACGTGGACGGAACTTGATCATCAGAACGAGTCGCTTCTAATGTCATCTGTGTTGTAACAACCTTCTTTCTCTGCTTTCCTTTGCCTGTCTTCTGGCCTTTGCTCCTTACATTTTCCTTGGATTTCAGATATCTTTCCCTGGCTTTCCTCTCTTTACTTGCAAAACTTTTAGCTTTTTCAAGTGATTTCAGTCCCATCATTCTTATGCCATCTTCAGAAGTAAGGTTGTCTGGTAGCTCATCTGCAAGTCTTTTCCTTTTAGCCGTCTTTGTTCTTATGGTAGGTAATTTAACAGCAGACACAATTTGTGGTGAAACTTGTTCATGAATGGAGGATGGCAAATTTCCTGATGCATCATAATCAACAGCTGAAGCAGCTTGTGCAAGGATATCTAAACCTGAATGCTTTTCAGTAGACCCGCAGGAAAATGTGGTTGCTCTTGAAGATGTTGGTGTACAGGCGGTAGAGGTATCCGCTGATGATGTGGCCTCTTCAAATGTCAAGGAAGGTTTTAATCTCAAGTCGGAGATAGCAGACCTGTCTACAGGGAAGACACCTGATGTAGCAAAGCTCTTTTGGACTGTTACTGGCTTGTAAAAATCCATGAAAGCAACCTGTAAGTGTCTGGCAAAATTTTGCTTCCTCACCATGTCTTCTGGGTGTTGCCTGGTGTGGTCTCTCAGGTGCTTGTACCAACTTTTTTTCAAGGGACCATATACTCCAACATCAAGTGGTTGCATGAGGTGGGTAGCATTTCTAACCAATCGATATATTTCAATTCCTAATTCTTTGGCTGCAGAAAAGGATTCCATGTCAACATGGCTTCCAACACTGTCTATCAGCAACACTATTGGTCTCTCTTTAACAGCATGTGCATGCAAATGATGAATAAATTTCCTGAAAGTCTCCGCATCCATCCATCCTTTATCTGTGAACTCTGCTCGAGCATTCCTGTGCGAACCTGCTAACAAGTCATACGAAGTTGGTTTTGGTCTTGCAAAAACAAAGAAAGGAGGAAGGATACTGCCCTCTGCATTTGCACAGTACATAACAGTGACCCGCTCCTTACTTCTTCCACCACTTACATGTGGGACTGGTTCCTTTTGGACTTTTTTGGCGGGACCTATGACCTCACCAGATTTCGAACCCATCGTGAAACCAGTTTCATCTGCATTATATACTCTTTCTGGTTTGTCCATCAAATGGTTGTCTGACATAAAGATTCTGTAATTATGGAACCAATCATCCACTTCTTCTGTAGTCACCTTAGCTCTGGAAATTTCAAGAGGCGTTTCTTTTCGCTTTTGAACAATGCGTTTGTTGCGTTTCATAAATGCATAATACCAGTCCCAACTTGGACGACCATCTTTGAAGGTCTTTCTCCTCTTGTCATTTTTCATTATGTTCTCAACAAAATCTAGGAACTCGGTTGGTCGTAAACCCATCCCACGCTGTGCCATTTCAGACAAATACTTTGCCATTGTTTCTTCTTCAGACTTGTTGAAGATGGTCTCTGGGCCTCTTTTTTTCTCTACATCTACCAACCCACTTGTTCTACGTTGCAATGATGAGTATGAAATATTATGTTCTCGTGCAGCTTTTCTAATAGACAATTGCTTATTGATTACCTGATACAATGCTTTTCTGGCAACCTTGTGGGGAGACTTGTACTTTCTTGATATTTGTTTGGCCAATTTCTGAGCAGGACTTTTAGATGGTGTCCAAATTTCCTTCCTCTTTTTAGTTCTTCCCATTCTTCTGAAAATAAGCAATGTGTATGTAGGGGCCTAGTATGTTTATTCACCACTTGTCTACATGTACATTCATGAAATCATCTGGAGTTTTAATAAAGTCATTGAAAAAAAAAAACCAAGAAAAATTGTTGCAATAAAGGAAGGGGCGCCAGAATGAATCCGCCACTGGAAGCATTCACCACTACTGTAAATGTACAATATTTTTGCACAACACTTTACCACATAACAGCACGAATCTAGGTCGCAGCAACTTTATTTCACACATACAAAAAAAATGGATTTTTCTTTTTAACAAAATGATTATTTTTATAATGTTTAATTTAGTATAACAAATTTTCTGCATAAAGAAAAGCTATAATCATGATAATATTGAAAAAGCACAATGTAAACATTGACATGTGACGTACCAAAACACGAAGCTGTAGAAACACACGTGACCCGAAATACACTAAACCGAAGGGGGTTAGGAATACACCACTACCTCAATAGATTTTATTGCAACCAGAATTTGTTTAGTTGCATTAGAAAGCGTATAAATTTTCCTTTCCAGCAGTATATAACATGTATTGTTTTATCAGACGTAAACTTCACATCATCGAAGAAAAAAAGATGTCTCCGTTTTTGACATGCAAAATTCTCTGATCGGGAAACATACGCCAATTAATCAATGTATTAATTAAGACATCTATTTTCAGTATTTTCCTTTGTAACTGTGTGAATACATATAACATACCTTGCTGGACGTGACTGTAATAGCTTCTTGTTTTTTTTTTACGTTTTACGCGAACTGTGTCAAGAAAACCCCGAAGACTCCCGAAAATCGGGGTGACCCGAAATACCTTAAATGACTGTACCATAATTTTTAAAGATAACAAATATCCCCTCAACTGTTTTCCAGACATAACCTTTATACTATTGAAATGATCATTGAAACCTCCAACACTTTCTGTCTGTTAAATTAATAGTAGTCAGTAAGTGTAAAAAAAATAATACTGAAAGAAATTGGAGCTATGTCATTACTTAATTTGTCAGCGCTTTTCGTAAGAGACTTAAATTACTAATTAAACTTGTATTGATCATGGAGGTATTAAATATGTATAAAATATATCGTTTCTGAGAAATTAATATATTTTAAATGATTTAATCTCAAATGATATTTTCCGTTTTCCGTTCCGTTCCGCGTTTTAGAAACACCCAGAAAACAACGATCCGTAAGATAACATTCAATTCTATGAATAGCCATGGTGTCATCCAATATCTTCTAAATATGTGATTAAGAATCTATATTGAAGCTTCAGATTGTTCTATAAATAATGAATAAACATAACTCAATTATTGCTTCTTAATTATTCTCGAAAAAACTTTGATTTAATTTTTTTTTAACACGTGTCTTTATTTCTGGCGATGACGCAATCTGTGCGTACCTGATAGATTCGAGATCACGTGACGGAAAACAATCCCGTCTTTTGACTTCACCGTATGCCAAGGGTTTATGAGGAGAGTAGCGTATCAGAAACCCTTAGCTAGCGAAGATGGTATATCGTTATTTCTATTCATATATATATCCACTCAATATATCCCACTAACCTTAAAGATGCCAGAGAATCTTTTTTCATGTTTGTTTCATTGAATTTTATCGACGACAAGGCTAATAACAACTAATTTGCATTACAAACGATATGACAACTTTTGATCGACAACTTTTGTTCATGTAGTAATCCAGCGTGGCACAGTGGTTAGAGCGTCTGCTCTAGAGTCGCGAGGTAAAGAGGTGATCCTTATTTACGTCACGGGTTTGAATCCCACTGTGGGACGCGGAAACCAGTCCTTCGGAGGAGGCCGCATAAACCGAGGTCCCGTGCTGGCACGAAAAAGATCCCTCCCTGCTCAATAGCCCTGAGTGCAGAGTATAGGACAAAATTTGCAGCTCTTGGTGGCGTCTCCAAATGAGTGAAAAATTCTCGAGAGGCACGTTAAACAATCAGTCAATCCAGTTTTCACCTGTGTTACATTTTAATACATGTAATATTTGCTACTCAAAAGAATGCTTTAGGAATGAGATAATTTCTGGCTCTACTGGTCAGAGACCAGAAGAGCTTATGCGATAGTTATGCGTCCGTCGTCCGTCCGTCTGTCTGTAAACAATTTTTCAAAATGCAACTCCTTCAACAGTTTTGGTCTATTTTAATATAACTTGGCACACAAGTAGACTACATTAAGATACATAATTCTGTGTATCGGTTTTTGATTTTCGATGAACGGAGTTGCCGTGGTTACTAAAAATAGAAAATTCTTTGAAATACATTTAAAATGCTACTCCTCCTACAGTTTTGGTCTGATTTCAATATAACTTGGCACACAAGTAGACTACAGTAAGATACATAATTCTGTATATCTGTTTTTGATTTCGATGCACGGTGTTGCCATAGTTACTAAAAATAGAAATTTCTGTGAAATACATTTAAAATGCTACTCCTCCTACGTTTTGGTCTGATTTCAATATAACTTGGCACACAAGTAGAGTACAGTAAAATACATAATTCTGTGTATCGTTTTTTTTTTATTTTTGATGAACGGTGTTGGCTTGGTTACTAAAAATAGAAATTTCTGTGAAATACTTACAAAATGCTACTCCAAATACATTTTGAGTCTAATTATAATGACATTGCGCATGGTGTTGGTGTCAGTTTCGGTAACGTTAAAATGACGTTATTTTACGTGAAGTTCTAGAAAATTTATTTGACGTTACTTTTTTGCTAGCATTTTTTATGGAGAAAAATAAAAACCCAGTAATGCGCGCCGCCAATTATATTATGCAGGTAATTGAAAACACGTGTAATTAAATTCTCTGCACCCAATTTGCATGCATATTGCGGGAGAAAAATATAAGCATGGTTTGCCTCATTTAAAAAAACTTGATAGAAATAACGAAACTTGTTCAACATTGCATTTTTATTTCATTGAGATAAATTCAAAACAATTCCATATTCCATATCAGTAGGCCCTAGAACCTGTTCTTTTGTTTTCAGTAAATTGTACGATTGTAGATATGTTAGATATGTTGCTGATTTGAGCATTGAATTACTTTTTTTCGTTCAAAGTCCCATCCCATCTTGTGATGAAAATCTGATACATTTGTACTCACCTCCGACAACCCCTAATCATTATTCAATATTGGACCATTCAATGTAAACTCGCCATGTATAGAACAATTTATAAATACCAGCATAAAATAGAGTTAACACACTTTACTATGGAACGCCGTCACTGCCTTATAGCAGAACACAACAATTACATTGCGTCAACCTTCCATTACATAATGTCAACTCTATATGACATTTACTCACACTACTATTACATTGTGTCAACCTTCCATTACATTATGTCAACTCTTTATGACATTAACTCACACTACTATTGCGTTGTGTCAACCTTCCAAATACATTATGTCAACTCTTTATGACATTAACCCACACCACTATTGCATTGTGTCAACCTTCCATTACATTATGTCAACTCTTTATGACATTTACACACACTACTGTTGCGTTATGTCAACTTTCCATTACATTATGTTACGTCTTTATGGCATTAACTCGCACTTCAATTACATTGCGCCAATCTTCCATTGCATTATATCAGTTCTTTATGACATTAAAAATGTTTTTATATAATTTCAACTCATTATTACATTATGTGCACTCTCTACTATTTGGTCAAAGTAGTTCATTACATGATGTGAATTTATCTTTAATTCAATATCAAGTCACAATAACACGATGTCAGAATTTCATTACATGATGTGAAAAAATTGTCACATGTGGCCAATTCTTTACTATATTTTGTGTCATCAGTATGCTACATGACGACGGGAATCTATTACTTGATGTCAATTTCCACTTACTTTTTGACAAATCATTATTATGTTATGCCGTTGTATCTTTACATTGTGTCTAAAATGCTTAGCCTCTTGTCAGTATATCTTAGAATATTTTAACTCTTTATTGTTTGACGTAAGGTTTGGGTTATGCCTAAAAATTCGTTTTGTGTTTTCAATATTACATGCACATATGTTAAACATGCAAATAATTTAAATTAAACAAATCAAATATTAAATTATACACAAGACTTAATTAATTCTTAATTAAATACCAGGTTAAAATTTATAAATAGGATCATGTTCCCGTGGAATCTTTATTGACGATTGTTTTTTTTAACGTCGAAATTCAATGGCCGTTAAATCTCATAATTATCAAATCAAATAGTATGTGTCATGCAGCAATATTTTCCTTTTTATTTTGAATTATTTTGAAAAGTCCGAAACTTCTGATCTAACTACAAAACACTGTCCTAAGCTTTTTATCAGTCTTTAGCCCTCCTTTAAAAAAGTGTAAACACATTGTATTTCATACGTGCACTGGTGGGTGGGTGGGTGGGTGGGGAGTGAGGGGAATCTCGCCCTCCCATCTTTAGTGACCAAAATATGCATGAAATTAATCAATTGGTTTAACTTTGTAGGACATTGCATTAGTTTCACATAAAGTATAACTGAAATAAGTTGAAACGTTTTATATAAAGAAAAACTTACAACGTACAAAAAAAAGCAAAAAAAAAAAAAAAAAATGTTCAAACTCGAAAATCCTTTGTCGGGTGAAAGGGGGGGGGGGTCAAACATCGATCAGTCCTAAATAAATTTCCAAATATACTACATTATATACTACATTACCCATATACTTCAGCAAAAAGCATGAAAAGTGGGGCAGAATTTCAATGAACATTTTCTATGATAAAGTTATGTCGGAAAAAAAGAGGAAGCCAGACCCCCCCCCCCCCCCCCTCATATAACGTGTCTGTAATTCGTCCTAAGTAATCAGGACCCCCCCCCCCCCTTTTCCCAGTCGTGAAAACACGGTTATCAACTTTGACTTGATGTAAATGTATTTTACAGCACGTAATGAACATTTGCAATCAACATGATAAAGAATTAACACAATGTAAAGATAGTTTTAAATCACATAAGAAAGAGTTGACATAACGTAATTATATATCCACATCAATGGAGTTTTGACATAATATAATAAAGTGTTGGTATAATATGGAACGCCGGGACTGTCTCCGTAATATATGTACACATTATGTTATAAACCTTTTTACATCACGTAATAAAGCACTGACATAAAGGTAAGATGTTTTCATCTCACATTGTGATGACCTCGGCGTAAAATAAAGATACATTAACATCACGTAATATGCTTAAGTATAACAGAAATATACACTCACAAAAGGGAATGGACTTTGACTTAACGTAATGATAAATTTAATCATAGAACACAAGTAAAACGAAATTAACTTGACGTAATGCAATTTTGACCTCACATATCAAAGAAATGAAATAATATAAAGAAACATCCACTTCACGTAATAAAGTTTTAACACAATGTAAACATATTTTCACTTCACATAATGAACTTTGGACTTCAAGTTGTAAAGTGCGGACATAATGGAAGAATGTGTTAACTTCATGTAATGCAGCATTGACATGATGTAAAGATATTTTTACATCACCTCATAAAACTTGACATAACGTTAAGATATGTTCACATCACGTAATGATAGATTGACATAATGAATGCATAGTTTTATGCTATAAGGCAGTGATGGCGTTCCATACTTTACTGTGGGTTAATTCAAATTTGAAATCATATCCTTGCATAAATTTTGGTTTGTGTGATTTTTTTCTCGTGTCTTTTAAAATTCGAACTCTGAATGGTACTTTTGTACAGATTCTGACAAGAATATATAGATACAGTGTACAAGTATACACTGCACATGTTTTACTTTTATATATAAATACAACTTTTAAAACTTAAAATTATTCTTTTAATTTATCATTATTGGTATGTTTTTTCTTTTATCCATATCAGATCGTCAGCGATTAGGCCAAGTAAAATTAATCTTTAGATTCTCATCCTAATTTGCTAAAAAATTGGGGCGGGTGGGCGGATTTTATTTTTTATTTTGTATAAATGTTAAATTGAAATATCAACAAAACATGAACTTAATTTTCGTACACATTTTTCTTATCATTATATTATATAATAATGCCAATATGAATAGATGTTATTCTTTTCCTATTCTTTTAAATATTTAAAAAAGATGCTTGCTTTTAAAAATTAAATATTCATTGTTAATCAACAAACTATCAAGTACACATTATACGGCAGACGCCAAACAAAATGAGGTGGGGATACTAAATAAAATGTATGTGCATGACTTCTCATCCGCCTTTCCCCAGATACCTTTAAGTTTTTCCAACAAATCCCTCTGTTTTCTGTAAAATATCATAGATTTCCACCTTCCTAAAAAAATTTTATCGTTATTGTCACTTGTAGTGTTCGACATTAAAATAGGTTAAATATTTGCAAAATCTATAAAATATACTAATAAAATATTGTAGTAAAAAACCAAGGCCTGAATACATGTAGTTTGAAGATTTAATATTTCCTTGGCACCTAATATTTTCTAAAGTCTGCCTACGATGTTTTTTTCCAAAGCAAAATCACACAGATCTGGAGATCGTTATAACTTGACCAGGTGTCATTTTCCTCGTCTATATTAACTTAGTTAAAATCTCTCTAAAACTAGTTCATACCAGTGATAGTATCTACATGTAGATGTGTTTATGCTATTTTTCCTTCTAAACCTTCTCTATACTGACATATTATCTTTTCCTTACATATTTAAACTGCTTTTATTGTCGATTTTTCTCCATTCTTCACATGGCTCTTTTGCTATAAATAGCGACACGCGACTTGTAGTACAGACGGGAGATAACTCTCAAACTCTGACCCAAATTCTTGCTGAATAAAAATACATGAAAATACTCTTATTAACTCAAAAAATGAAAATAAAAAACACCGGGGCGGGGCATTTTGAGAGGGGCGGGCGGGGATGAGAATCTAAAGATTAATTTTATCTGGCCTTAAGAGTAATTTTTGAGAGAAAAAAATATTTTGACGCTTTACATTTTTTGCTTTGAACCTATAATAACGTCAAAACGCCAAATTTTTACGTCTGTGACATTTATGTTGACTTTTAATTTTTGTTAGGATTTTGTCACCATTCTATTGAAATTATTTTGGAATATACCAATAAATTTTTTGAAAAGATGCACATTTCATAAAATTCCTTTAATTTTCAATATGTCTATTTTCAATGACCACACATATGATCAATCTTTTCAAATTTATAAAATTATAGTTAGATTTATCACTTTTGAACAATGTGTGACAATTATGTTGACATTGTAAAAAGCCTCTAAAACAGACACTTCTTTATAGAATCAATTTATTTTGATATCTAAATAAAGTTTTGATTTTGCACATTTTGTATTAAATGTTGTTTGGTGTCAAATTAGAAAAAAAATGAATTCTTAAAATGTAGGTCATTTCTGGAATGTAGCATTTAAACGTGACGTTTTTGCCGTCAAATTCATTTGTGACGTATAGCTACATTTAGTCATATATGTAACACGGCAATGATCATTAAAATTTAAGACACCGCAAATTAAAATTCTGTCTAGAGATCTTTTCCTTAATAACATGGCAACATTTTGTAGAATTTAAGATAATTTTCAACATCAATTTTTCATCCAGCATAACAAAATTTGCCATTTTACGAATCTTAAAAACTTTGCGACACTGCACCTCCAAACTTTGTGACACACCATCTTAGTCAATGTCCCCACAATAAATCGGCTTAATATCAGAAATCCAACATACATATTGACACAAAATATCAGTCTAATTTGAAATATATTTCCTTACACACAAAAAGGATCATTGACATGCCATTTCAAAATTGATTTTGCTCATGAAATTATTTTTTTAAGTAACTGATGACATTTTATGTTCCTTCCATATTTCTTCGGATAACGCTTATCTACATCGCTGTCTTGCATTTTGAACAACGTGTTCACAGCATTCGGATTGAACAACATCTCAATTGCAAGACTTTACATCATTTACATCATATTTTGAAGTTTTCTGCTAAATTTTATGTTTGTATTATTTGTTTTATGGAAATAATCAACATTTTCTTATTGCGTGTGCGACGCTCCTGTTACCGATCTACATGCGTTTTTGACGTAATTGATTGAATAGTCGAATTAATATATTTGATAATTGGAATTTTTTTATCAATATTTTTGCTGAAATATATTTAGTATACAATTACCGACCGAATGATATATAGTTTTCATACAGTGAATTGTTTTAAAATTATGGAAATATCGCAAATGCCGCCATGATAGTAATTATTGACTTTTTGACACCAACACCGTGCGCGACGTCAATATAATTTGACATGCAAGCAGACTACACTGAGATACATAATTATCAGTTTTGTGTTTTTGATTTTAATGATTTATGTTGCCATAGTAATTTAAATTGAAAATTCTGTAAAATTTTATTAAAAGCTGCTCGTACAGTTGTAGTCTTATTGCAATCTTGCCTCAAAAAGAGACTTAAGAAAGGATTCTTCTCATATTTCTAATATTTAAAAATTAATAAAATTTTCACAGAATCAAGAAGACAATATCAGTAAGTGCTAGTATCAGTGAAATTAAATTTGACCGTTTTGTTTTAGAGGCAAGGTCAGGTCAAGGTCATTATCTTTTCCCTTGACATTAAGAATAAAAAATAACTGTTGCCAATCATGTTGTACCTACTTTTATTTCAAAAGTTTATTGATTGTTCTTTTTGCATAAAAACCAATTACGATATCGGGTCTATAGCATGATATTACAAAAATTACATAAATAGTTTAACTTAACTGGATATTGGCTAATCCGAATTTTCTCTGTTTTTCTTAATTTTTTTAAGGATATATTAGTTATTTTCATATGCTTCCTATATTTAACTTTTTCTTATTTTCACATATAATAAAGTAGTCTTATAAATGTACAAAATGATACAAAAACAAAAAGTTTTGATCGTTTCTTAAGAGAGAAAAAATACTTTTTTATGGATTTTTGGCTCAAATCTGCACTTTGATAGGAAGCGTTCAAAAGCTAATAAAGTTCTAGTTTGTTTGAAAAATCATATTTATTTGATACATTTTGAAAGTTTAGTCCCTCATTATTCATCTAACTTACATTTGAAAATTTCTCCAATTCTTCGAGTGTGTAAAAATTATAACTACATTCATTGTTCTATTATAATTTTGAGAGGCAGAAAAAAAGGTATTTTCATACGCCGCCATTCCGCCAAAAATATAGTCCTTGCTAGTTTTCGAACACAATTTACCATTTCTATTTAAAGTTGTACTATTGTGATGAGGAAAGAAAAATATCGTCTTTTAAATTCCTTACACCTCAATATATAAGACATATAAGCAAATATACTTTTAATGTTTCATTTAGTCAGAAACCAGAGAAGAATCCTACCTTAATCAAGGATCAATATTCTGTTTAATGCTTTTGTAAAGTTTTAAGTCCCAACTGCTACTTTTCTCTTTCTTTATTAAAAGTACAAACCAG
>NW_026923746.1:0-222501 GCF_032062105.1 Saccostrea cuccullata | reverse complement strand
CAAAAAGAGTTAGATTTTTTAGATTCTGAATTCAAATGGATGGAGTGGATGAGAAGTAAATAACGATGCCCTAACTTTATGAACTTTATGAGGAGTAATGTAGTCTGTCACCTCTTTATTGATCAATAAAATGTATGAATAACAAATACATGTATAGCATACATTGGCAAACGTAATTAAATTGAATCGATTTGTTTATTTTAATTCTAGATGTAGTGTTGAAATCGAAGATTTGAAGAAGCAGATTGAGAGGTAATTTAGAGCAAAATTCTACACGCTGTTTCGCCCCATCATTCTAAAAATTCACATTTTCTAAATTTTACATGATTATCCTGTAGAAAAATTTATACATGTCAAAAGCTTCTATACGATTTATATGATTTTGTTTCATCCAAGCATATGTTTGTAATTTAAAATTGTTCATGTGCAATATCATATTCTTGTTTTTTTTTTTCAACATTTCAGACTTTCTAAAGAGAATGTGTCTTTAAAAACCGAGCTTCAAAAATTTAAAGATAATGAGCTTCAAAGGCAAGTATAAAGAAGGTCGAATACAAATAAAAACTGCTCCGTATATATCTGTAATGAATAATACATATAAATGGTCTTGTACCTTATGATAAAGAACATGTATATATGTAGTCTTTATCATGAATTGGTTTTGTTATACCTTTCAAATTTGTTCCTATACAAATCTATACGGAAAAAGTCTAACATTTCTAATGTTTTGCTGAGCGGGCATAAAAAAATCGATGTTGGACCGCAAAGTAAGATGTTGGACCGGTCGATGAGATGTTGGACCGCTTACGTGACAGAATGGGCGGAGCTTAATCTCATTTTCATTCGTTGGTGTTCAAAAGTGATGCTACATCACGAAAGACAGTACAAAATACATGTGTGTAAAAAAAAAAAATAAAATCAAAGGTATAACAAAACATTTTTTGACTGAGTTCGAGGGCAAAATGCATGTTGCCCTCGAACTCAGTCAATAAATGTATAAAATAGGGCACAGCTGACTATATGCTGTTGCATGGAAGTACACTTTTTCTGTAAAGACAGAGGGTTAAAAGTAGGAATATACTCATGTTAACATTATATGATGTATTGCATTATTACATTACACTATTACATTACATTACTCAGTATATGATGTGTATGATGACAAACATAAGGTTATTTGTGTTTACCTTCTCTCAACCGACTGACTAAAAATGACCCGATATTAAACTTTTTATAACCATAGAAAAGGATTTTTAAAATTCATTTTGAACTATCAAGAGCAACTTGATTCAATTGGGGAAAAATGAACAAGAACGTTCCTGGGAATGCAAGACACAACTGAAAACGTAAATTACAACTTAGATATACGTGTATTGGATTGCAAAGCATTAGCTTATTAAATGAAAGGAAATCAATTTCAAAGTACAAACTGTATATTATACAACAAACTATAGAAGATCTAGAAAGCAAAGACATGGAGCTAGAAAAGTTTTTCAAAGCTACTTGTACAAAGGACATGAGGTTAGAAAGGTATATCAAGAGCTCTATAGTATATATATATATATATATATATATATATATATATATATATATATATATATATATATATATATATATATATATATATATATATATATATATATATATAGCTATATGAATGTATAAATGAAATCAATATTGTTACATGTTTGATCCTAACAGAACAAACCAAGGTGAAGGGCAAAATACTGCAAAATTTGCAAAAAAATTCTCTGAACTTTACGACATCTTTTGGAAGAATGCTTTCAAGGAGCAAATTGATAAAGAAGGAAAGAGTGAAGAGGATGGAATCAGTTTTCTCCTGGCTATAATAAAGGTAGTATTTAAGTATCCCATACTATGATAAAGGTATTATCTAAAGATTCCTTGACACCTGATCTTAAGTTTTGATATTTTGGAGGTCCATGTTTGCTCTGCTTCTATTTTGTATTGTTTTATGGATTTTCGAGCTTGAATACTGTTCCTTTTTTTTAAAAATTTCACCTCCATATCAAGCTTTCTGTTACTTACAGTGTATTACCATGAAGGGGTACTCGTAATATTACTCAATGTAATAAGACAAATTTTGAATAAAAGGTTTAGTTTTCCTGAATTACTACCATAAAGTGTAATTTAAGTAAAGTACATTCTTTCTTCAATAAAGGTACTATCCGAGTCTTACGTACTTTGGCAAAAGCATTGCATTCCTCTTCACAGTAAATCTACTTGTTAAGTATAACTTAATGCAAAGTATGTCTTACATGAACACGTAACTCCGTATCATACTTATCAGGTACTATGCTATCTTATTATTTTTAACATCATTAGATGTGGATGTGTAAAATCCATAAGCTTCATGAGTATATGATCAGCGGATGCAATTGTAGAAAAAGATTGTTCAAATTCTTATAGAAAAAAATGGTCATATGTTATACTTACTACAATAAAGATATCATCTTAGTCTTCCTCAATTAATAATAATTAATAAAGGTCCATGTTTGCTCTTAATACATGTACATGTTATTGCAAAAGTTTTGCATTCCTCTGTATACCGGTAGTAAATGAAAGATTCCAGAAAAGAATTGAAAATTATTTTGCTTATTTTAGTAAGATATCTTGTCTTCATCAGTTATGTTCAAGACTTAACACCAAATTTATGCATCTTTGAATAAGATTTAAAGAAATCCATAAGTGTATTTATAAATATGATATACATGTTTATCTAATTGGTATTAATTGATTTTGTCTTCAGGATGCAAATGAGTATGCGAGCAAGGATGTTATTGAGATTCAGAAAATCATGTCAGCATTCAAACTTCCTCCTCTACCAAACGAAGAGGTTTTCTTTTATATCTATTTAACTGTTATTTTTTGCGAGAAACTGAAATATTGCCGATTTGCTAAACTGTCTTTCTCTTAATTTTATATCTTATTGTATGTCTTTGACTGTCTGAAACTTGAACAAAGTCAACGGCTTTAAAAGAATATGGAGTGATAGAATTTTGCATCACAAATACCTTGTAATAGGAAAATTGAACTTGTTTTTATTCATAATTATAACATGTAGGTCAATATTTAGAAAAAAAAAAGATAAATTGACCTGGAAATGTATTTCTCCAAAAAAATTTAATTTACGAAATGTTAGAAGCTCTCGCAACACATTTCTCACAGAGGCCTTTATGTAATATTAAAAGGTTATGCATTGACTTGTTTCAAAGTAACATTGACAATGTTAAGGTTTCTTTGATTCAAAGCAATCAAATGATATGTTTCATGACAAAAAGTAGAGCCTTTTGTTTGACCAAAAAGAGCTGAGAATATATCAGAATAAAGTCAAAAAAATGTTAGCAATACATGTATAATTATTTTTTCTGACATGATGAATATCACAAGGTGTTCATAAATCCTATGTTTTGAAAAGATCTGTTAAACATTGAAATTGGCATATACAAGTATAAACACTTATTTAAAATGTTTCACTTACAAATATAGATAACGAATGCACTGCATATGAATGTCTACTATAATAATCAAACATTTTCAAAACACTGCTCAGTTATTTGAAAAAAAGTTGATAATCGTGTCTTTAATTGAACCTTTTCAGAAGTTACCTCCAAAGATGGTACACGTGTTTAAAGACGCTGCAAAAAATATGTACAATAATTTCAAAGAACCACTTGCCCACGTCTCCGTTGAGGTATGTTTACTTACATTTATTAATCGTAAATCTGAAGGTGGTGCTTATTATCTCGGCCTTTAACTAATCGACTGCATGACGCAGTGATTACAGCGTTAGGTGATCCTTAATTCGTAGGTTGAGTCCACTGCAGGACGTGGAAACCAGTCTTTGGATGAGATTCTAGAAATCTCAGTATATATTAGGTTTTAACACAAAATTTCTCAATGGTCTTGAATGCCGATTATAAGTTTTAAATTGCTTTCCGCCACCTCGATGTTGTGGCTTCACCATAGTTGTAATTAAATCTTGATGATATAATTATTATGGATTAAAATGATAAAACTTGACTCTATTCATATTTTAAATCTACTTAATGTTTATTCACAATACCGGATTTCTAACATCATTATTACACTGTAAAGCACATTTCTTGTGTTCTGTTAAGCTTCTGATAAAAATACAGTGTTCCTTGCACGTAATCATGACCACTGAGTATTAGTAAGCAAGAATTAATTAACTTTGATAATCAAAGAAATTAATATATTTTTGTTAGAAATTTCTTCAAAGTCAGAAAAAATCGGGAAAAACATTTGGAAAAGCAACTACCGTGTACGCTGGAACATGTGCAGTATTTTGCTTGTTCATGTATTTCGAAGATCCACCAGTTTATCTCGACGTCGACATCCCTAGCGGGGAATTTGATACTGAAAAATACAGACCATATAAAAATACTGGAGGGGAATACAAATATCAAGTTTGGCCATGTCTTTACCTGCAGAAAGGAGGACCAATTCTTGGAAAGGGGATTGCAGAAGGAAAATGAAATATTTAGATATACAACGTAATATATATTATAAATTGCATTTGAGAAATGGATACGCTATTTCAGATCAAATTTCTTTGACTTTCGTTTACATTGCATTTAATTTGTTATGTGTAATCAATCTCGTCGATAATATCACGCACACGATACATTTGTGACAGAGTATTGTGTAATCGCAACTGCTGTGTAATGAAGGTAACTGTGCGTGAAACTCACGCATTGTTTTGTAAATACAGTAATTATTACATTTATTTTTGAGAACTCACAAGTCATATTGCAATAGTTAATTCGTGTTAAGGGACTCCGACCCTCAGCCAGGAAGGACAACTCTTTAATTTATAATTTAATTCAAAACGTCTTTAAATAAAGCTTGAACATTAAATCTTTTCATGCAACAATTTTTATTACAATTTATATGCCTCTCAGTGTGCTTCAAGGTTCTTTGATCTTCTCAGAAAGGCCTAATTAAAAGTAGTAATTTTTATCCTGAAAAAGCATTTTTAGATACCAATGTTTATTAACATGATATGAAATTAGAAGTGATTTATCGAGCTTTGCAAAGAATCTTGGAGCACATTGAGAGGCATATAATGAAAATTGTTGCATGAAAATATTTAATTTTCAAACTTCATTTAAAGACTTTTTTAATTAAATTATAAATTAAAGAGTTGTCCTTCCTGGCAGAGGGTCGGAGTCCCTTAACATTTATTTAACATCTAACAGAATATATTTCATCATAATTATTTATTCAATTTACATGATATTATACCGGTATGTATGAGAAATAATTATAATGACAATCTTTATTTAAGCTGTTTGTTACAATTAACTGACTAATAGTTTATTACAAATATTATTAAATGTATACAATTGCTGACTTATGTTTTCATACTATTTCTTAAACCATCATTTACTTACTAGGACTTTTTTCCTGTCCCGATCAAGGCAAGGAAGGGGGGGATATCCGGTTAACAGGGGATCCTCACTCCTCCATGGCACATGATCACACTCTGATGTTTTAAAGGCCCATGTTTGCTATGTTCCTAAATTTGTATTGTTAAATTGACTTCCTGGGTTACTTAGATTTCGTTCAATATTTCCATATATTTCATACAAACTCATGAGAAGGTCAACCAGCTGCCTTTATGATAGAATACATTGTCTATGATTAAAATATAATTACATTTATAATCAAGTCTTAGACAAAAGACATGATACAATCAATATCGATTCTTCCAATTAGTACATTGGTGATATTTTTATTTTCATACTTAGACATATGATGTAAAAATAAAAAAGATATTCCTATACATCTGCCTATCTTCAGCATATACGTATTTTACTAAACTAATTAGAATGATGTATTTTATTGTTGTAAATGAAATATTTATGGAGATAACGAACAGTATTTACGCTCAAACGTCCACTAAACAAAATAAATGCTGGAGCAAAAACAGACTTCTATAACTTCAGAGGTTTGATCGGATGCCAATTACATGTAGGAGTAATGAACAAGAAACATCAAGGTTCAGTGTTAAAGTATATAAAGAAATAACATTTGAAATCATTTTAACTGCAAAAGACACAAAGAGGCATTGTTGATGATATTATTTTATAGATTTTGTAAATCATCTTCTTTCAAATATATAACTTCACATACAGTACAGCATCACCTACAGAAGTAGTGAATAAAAAGTCATTAAAATTCAAATCTATTTACGTGTAAACATGTATGTGACTTTGAAGTTAACATGCATTTAAATATTTACTTCTTTAAGGTCATCAACCAGAAATAATAGTTATTTGAAGACATATCTCGTTGATATTGTGGGAATAATTTATATATGTACAGGTTATGATATTGACAAAGTGATGAAAACGTGACGGAGTATGATTTCTTCTTCTCTTTTTAGCCCACCTGAGCCGAAAGCTCAAGTGAGTTTTTCTGATCAAAATTTGTCTCTTATCCGTCATTGTTGTTGTTGTTAACTTTTCACATTTTCGACTTCTTTTCAAGAACCACAGGCGAATTTAAACCAAACTTGGCACAATGTATCCTTAGGTAAAGGGCATTCAATTTTGTTCAAATGAAGGGCCACGCCCTTATCCAAGGCGAGATAATTCAGAAATAATGAAAATTTGATGGTATGTTTTTAAAAATCTTCTCAAGAACCACTGTGCCAGGAAAGTTGAAACTAAGAGGGAACCATCTTCACGTAGTGTAGATTCAAGTTTGTTCAAATCATGAGCCCTGGGTGTAGGGCGGGGCTTCAATGGCCGATCAAAGTTTTACATAGAAATATCTAGGATAATTCTTTTAAAATATTCTTCTCAAAAATAGGAAAGGCATGAATGATCATATTTTTAATGAAGCATCCTCAGGTAGTGGACATTCATTCAACATTGAATACAAGTTTTACATAGAAACATGCAGAAAAAATCTTGAGAATTTTTTTTTTTCAAGAATAGAAAAGCCATGATTAGTCCTATTCATATGAAAGAATTCTCGGGTAGTGTAGATTCAATTTTGTTCCAGGCATGGCCCCTGGCCGTAGAGTGGGGCCACAATGTACATGTAAGTTCAAATGTAAAGTCTTAAGGCAATAAAGCCACAGGTAGTCAAAGATATATGCAAACATCATTCGTAAGGATAGATTCAAGTTTGTTCAAATCATACCCTCTCCCTTTTTAGGATTGGTTGGGACCACTTTTGGGTTTAAAGTTTTCAATAATAAACTGATTTCTGCTTTTTTTCCTAGCCAAATTGCTCAGGCCCATGAGCCTCTTGTTTGATTTGGTATTGGTGCGCGTTATTTGAAATGATTGTAAAAAATGTCAGGGAATGAATTAAGTTATAAGAATCAGTTTCATATCCACGTTTCAATTGATTTCATATCTGTTACTCTATAAAATCAACAATTATTGAACAAATCATTTATTGCAGAAATCATAAAAAATAATTGAAAGAGAGTTCTAGAGATAAACGCTGATAAACAAAATCCATACACAATCATTTGCACATATACATTCACTGACTAAATATTTACGTAAGTATTGAGCATTAAGAAAAGCAGAAAATTGTATTCTTAAGACATGTTATGAAGAAACGGTACAGGAAAATGATGAATGGATTGTAAATATCAAAACAGAACTGGATAGATTAGGACTAAAGTCCTTGATGAATACAAATTATGATGATAAATATGTTACTAAACTTATTGATCAGAGAATGAAAGATATTTACATCTAAGAATTAAGATCAGAAATCGACAAAATGCCAAAAGCTAATTTGTACAAATATCTTACAGATACACATTGCCTCCAATATTACCTTAATAAACCTTTAAGTGCTAAAAATCGAGAAATAATTTCAAAGTTTAGGATGTCTGATCACAACTTATAAATTGAAAGGCGTAGATACACAAATACCAATAGAAATGACAGAAAATGCATATTGTGTACTCTAAATGAAATAGAGGATGAATTTCATCTAATTTTACAATGTCCAACATATGAAAATTTAAGGAATGAATATATTAAGAAATATTATTATCAAAATAGTACTGTATATAAATTAATACAATTACTAAGTGTTCAAAATGTAGGGGAATTAAGAGGTCTGGGGAATTTTTTAAGAGAAGCCTGTCATTTACGAGAAAGTAAAATAAATTTATTATAATAATGAGTATGTATAGATATGTACATTTATTAATGCTTGTGTAAATACATTGTAATATATGTTTACATGGCAAATAAGTACATGTATATTGTATGTAACTACTATATTAATCTGATGTATCTGCTGATACAAGGAATAAAGGAATTGAATTGAATTGAGCACGAGAATGATATGTACATGTATTTCTTTATTTCTAGAAATATATATTTTGATATTTTAAACATCAAAGAAAAAGTCGTTAAAAATCTAATTACTGTTTATCACAAAAAATCACGCTATTAGACGAGAACAGAATACTGCACGTCCTACTATACTGCTTATTAACAAGCGATAATTAGTCCGCTCTGCATTCTGTTATTAACTTTGCGCTCCATTTATTTTATTTTGATTTAATAAATAAAGAGAATGAAATGCGTGCTTTACAAACAACATTCCAATGAAGATTTCCAAAACACGTTTCTTAATGCACGATCACAAACAATTAAAACAGCATATGACTGAGTCTGATATATGCACGATCTAGCACGTTACACGAACCATCACGCACCTTACTTAGTACATGTACACGAACGATCGTACACAACTGGTTTGTCCTCAATAATGTTGCAGCCGCTAGCGCTGTAACATTAAAATTTTCACGGATTTGTCCATTCACCGGATCATGACTCAGGAACACACTGCGGATGTGACTGGTCGGCAGAAGTTTCTCAAACCATTTCTTTTCTTATTAAAATCAAAACTATATAACTGTGCAGGCCAAACATACTGTTCTGCACAACTTAGATATTTATGCCCCCTTTTCAGATAGTACTGTATTGTTCTATGATCCGTTGATTATAAATAACTTGTTTTTATTCAAATAAAAAACAACAACATAAAAGTCGAAGATTGATATACATTAACCAGTGTTCAAGACAATTTTACATAAACCCATAACCTTTCAAATCATATTTTTGTTTAGGTTTGTTTAGGTCACAGTCCTAGCCCCTCTTTCCTGAAACATATTGAGAGTATATTATTCGTGGATAGATACTTGCAGACAGTTTGATTCTGACTGCACGAACCTACATTAATTTTATTGAACAACAACGTATGATTCAAACATTCCAATACTTAAACCCTGAAAAAATTAGGGCTGGGCAATAATATCGATATTTCAATATATTGCAATACAATGACAAAAAATGTATCGCAATACGATGTTGTAATATCGATATATTGGCAATATGCTTAGATCAAGGAATTTTGTCATTAAAATAAAAATGGACTTATGAAAGTTTATTATTAAGCCAAACATTAAGACAGAAGTTGTTCTGTGGGAACATTTTAGTGCATTGCTTAAATGAAATCAACAAGATTTTTTTTCGTGTCGGTAACTTATCTTAATTATGTACATTCTGCATGTAAATTATAATAAACATAGTAAGAAAATGCCATTTTATTACATTGAAAATATTGCAATACATATAACAATACAGTTTAAAATATCGCAATATATCGCAATACGAAATCTCCAGCCAATACCCAGCCCTAGAAAAAATCTTATAAGATACAATTGTACTTTGTATTAATATGACTATGTATATATTCCTTTAAAAGAAAAGAAAAGAAACATTATGACATTATTTAAATACAACTTGATTTAAGAAGTTCAAGAAGTTATCTCAGTATACATACAGGGAAAATAAACTTATTATATCTAGTCAGATCAACAAAAGAGATTCAGTTCAGTAATTGTTTTAACTTAAAAGTTATATTCACACCGACTGTAAAATGTCATTGTCAATATCAATTTAATGAAATTAAAGTAGGATCATTGAACTATACTTTAAACAGATATATTATTCAATTAAAATCATTAAATAAATGTTCCACCATTTTTATAATTAGAATTTCATCACTGTTTTCCATTACATTTATTTACGTATATGAACACATATGCATAGAACTAAGACACAATCCTACTAAACCTGTAATTTTAAACGTATGTGTCCACCAAAATTTAAATAAATCCTGATTTACAAGTCAAGTGTTTGAAGTTAAAAAAAACCAAATTGTCAAGCATAATTATGTCATCCTTGGCAGAAAATTGATATTTTTTAAAGATGGTTTTGTTGGTTGTTTTTAATAATACGTTTAATATCATCACAGTGATTAAGTCTCAAGTTTCCATTATAATTTCTGTCAATTATCAAAAACCGTCTATTTCAAATGTATGCAAAAATGTCATGCAAAATAGTACATTTGTTTACGTATTTGGAAATTTACATGGGAAAACCTGTGGATTTTACCTTCTTTATTTTTTTTCCTTATGTGTGTGATGTATGGTATTAATAAATTTCAGACTTCAATATCTTTGAGAAGTATAATTATAATGAATATGCAATTTTAAGAATATCCGCGTTCTTTTGTTTATTATGTAAACACATTTATACCTATATTGACATGTTGATTAATGCACATAATCTAGTAATTGGTTTGTTCATTTAATAAATGTCCCAGATGATGGATAAATCTGCATATCAATTTCACTCAGGTTTTAAATCGAAAATAAAAATACCGATTGGTCAATTTTAAATCTAGATTTAAATAAAAGGCCGCCTTAATAACTCTGTATGATCAATCTGCAATCCTCGTCACAATGGGCAAAGTGTTGGCTGTTTTGATACTCCTTGTTTGTTTGCTTAGCGTAATTCATGGTAAGTTTTACATCGATCTGATTAATTTGTACATTTAAAAAATCATTTCATAATTATACGTTATATCCGTGACACTTTATTTTCGTGAAATACATGTAGTCATTGACTCTAGATAAGTGAGACAAAATTTTCAGAATTTCAATTTTGCCCTATATAATTGTAAGGAATACTATAATTATACGCAAAAAATTTAATTTTTGCGAGCATAACCTTTCGCGTAATAACGTTAAAATGAAGTTGTCACGAAGAAAAAAAATATTTACAGTAATGTGTTTGATAACAACAGAGTACTGTTCATTTCTTACATGAGTTTCATTTTTTTCTTTTTATAATGAATGGAAAATAAATCACAGAAAAAACTAGATGCTGTCATGAGACAGTAATACCCGCACTAAGGTGTTTGCCTATAAATAGGCAAGAAAAAGTCAAAATAATTGTATAATTTACATGTATTCATCAAATTGAGTCTGAAATTCTCAGACCCTGTGACCAATAACTCAGAACCTCTTATATTTATTCTATACATGCTTAATTCAATATATACCAGTCTGAAGTCTATTAATGATGTAAATTCATGCGCGGATCTGTCGGGGGGGGGGGGGGGGGTCAGCCCCCCCCCCCCCCCTGAAATTTACCAGGATAAAAAATGTATATATTAAAACAAGAAAAACGTTACCATGGACCCCCCTTGGCAAACGCAGACCCCCCTGGTAAACACGAATATGTGTGAAATGGGTATGAAAAGTTAAAGATTTGAGGCAATAGAAATCACCACTACCCCCCCCCCCCCCCCCACACACACACACACACCTACGATATAGGTTTTTGACGTTTGGTGAGTTTTACTTTAGGTTTTTTTTTTGATTGTCAAGAAATTTCTGGGATAGGATTTTTTTTGACTGAGGTAGAACACCCCTGGAAAAAATTTCTGGATCCGCGCCTGAAATTAGATTTTGATATATGTTTTGCTCATAAAAGGACCTTTTTAAATTTAATAATCCCCCCCCCCCCCCGACTCGACACCACAATCACACAGCACATACTTTTTGGAATAGGCTAGATGGAAAAGGTTTGTTAAATATCGTTTGTTATGAATTAATTAAAAATTTGTTCTTGTACTATACATGTTAACATGTAAATTTCTACATCACATCACGTTGCGTCACCCATTATCATAATTTTAGATTAAACACCATTTGGCACACCTCGGCCGATTCCCACTTTATCTGATAAGGTGACAGAATCGACGAAGGTTTGTCGAATGGAATTAGCACATGGCTGCAGTCTGGTGTGCATTGGATTAATTTATTTTGTGTTATAATTGGATTTATATTTCATGAAGTTGACGAGACACAGGCAGTAGGTAAGTAGAAGATTTAAGTATAGTGGGGGGTAAAATACACCCAAACAATTAGGTTAAAGTTCAAAAAGGGTCAAAGATCATCGCATGCCACACTAGACGAATTTTATATTGTGAAGTTATCTCCCGTTGTTTTTTTTTTGGGAGTAGGGAGGGGGGGTTCACATCTCAGTCAAAAAATTCCAACCCAGAATTTCCTAACAAGCAGGAGAAAAAAAACTGAAAACAAATAAACAAATAAAAAAAACAATGATAGTGAGGTCGATGTTTTTTAAGTTAGGGGGAGGATGTCTAGAGTCATTTTTATTTGCTTCAGTATATAGTCTTGTTTAAATAACAAAGCAAATTCCAGAGGGGGGATGGGGGATTCCAATCTCCCTATCCACTTCCTGTCCCTGAAATAACAATCTATTTTGTGATTCCAATTAAATAGTATATATTTGTTTTCCATTTGACTAATTATTATACATATTTTGTTTCTTGTGTTTATATTATGTCTGTCTAGAAGGAGTTCAGGGAAGACGGGACTTTTTGCACAAAAAACGCCATTTTTAGACCCCGATCTGACCCCCCGGGGCAAAATCAAAATTCCGAAACTTTACTGCACATCTACATGACACCACCAACCATCTCCCAAAAGATGATTAGGCTACTGTGTAAAATGTAGGAGGAGTTCAGGGAAGAAAAGTGTGACAGACTGACGGACGGACATGAGTAACAATAATATACCCCAACTTTCTTTCAAAAATAAACTTTCGGAAAATTTGGTGACACATGTAAACGATGGATAAAAATGCTGAAACTAATAATTGAAATTAATTTCTAGCGCGATATTATGACCATGGTAATCAGTGCTACGGATATTGTGACCAGTACACGAATTGTGGTTTTAACGGATACTGCGACTTCAGATATGGTTACAGTGGATTATGCTGTATATGTAAGTTTAAAATGTTGGAAACAACACTTAATTATTTCTCAGTCAATGAATTTTTGTTCTTATGGTGACTTTTTTTCCCTTCTTTTTATGTTTTGATTGTTTCATTTCATTTTCAGCTGTATACCATTGAACATTTTCTTTTGAATACCTTTTAAATACTTTTAGTGTTCGGAAAAATCTTATGCATGTATCTTTTTTCTATTTTAGATGGGGGAGGTCGGCGCTATTGAGAAGAGTGAAAAGGCACACAGTGAGCTGCTTTATTGATGATATGCTGACAAAGCCATAAAAATGTCTCAAGTAGACAAATCAAAATCATGAAATATATTCAATTCAGAACTTTGTTTTTTAGTCTTATGTATACTGCTGTTTCGATGCAATCGGTGGAACAGATCCATTTAATACAAACAGCTGTTTGATTGAATATTGACTTGACACATGTATGTATTCAAAAGAACAGGACCCTATTCTGAAAAAAAATATGGCAAATTTAAAGAAAATTTCAAGATATATCTAAAAATAAAATACCACCTTCATAAGATTAAATGATTTAAAGTGGAATGCCACATGTACACCAACTTTTTATTTTATAGATCTTTGAGTCATCCATTTTGAACAATGGTTTCAGAATTGAGAAGTTGATATAAGCTCTTTATTTTCTATTAATTGTTTTTTTTTTTTGTATTTTTTATAGAAAATGAAAAAATTATAAATAAGTTGTTTTTTAGTTAAAAGTTTGCTGTAAATGAATGCATCATATGAATATATAAGTAAATTTGTAAAGAAAGGCTGGTTGAACTTTTTAATTTTTTTTTTATAAAAAATATTTATGAAAATAAATCACTTTATTTGTAAATGTTTTTTTAAACATAAAACTAGTCACAGCTGAGGACAACATGTTTGTCAATCATATTTTATAAAGAAGTTGAAACGAAATTGAGAAATTTTAGAGAAATCAATATTGTTAATCTTTGGACCTTACCCGATCAAAATTAAACTGATCTCGAACCAATCGGAACTCCTCGGATGTTTCGCGAACTCAACAATAACATTGTTGAGTTCGCGAAACATTAAGGAGTTCCGATTGGATCTCGAACAAAATTAACACAAAATGAATAAATTGCTAATTTTTTGCCTTTTCGTGTATTTACAATGAAAAAATATATTTTATTGTCAAGTTCAATAATGTTTTAACCCTTATTACACAAAATCAGACTAGTGTTCTTGGGAATATGTTTTTTATTTCCAATAATTGTACAATTATGGTTCGGATCGGTTTAATTTTGATCGGGATTGGCCACAATGAAAAAAAATAATTTCTTTAAAATTTGGCTATTTCGTTTCTATTTCTTTTATAATAATGATTAATGAACATGTTCTCCCGAGTTGTGACTGGTTTAAAGATAATTTTAACCACAAGTTTAAAAATTATTAACAAATTATGTGTTTTTTATTTGAACAAATACTTTTTATTTCAAAATTTTTAATCTATAAGGCTTTTCTTTACATATTGTATTCCGTATTTATGTGAAGCATCATTTACAGCAAAAGTTTTACAAGAAAGCATCTAATTTGGGTAAAGAATTTTTTTTAAATTTTCTGTGAAAAATTACAAAAAAATTCATATAAAATAATTTAGAGCTAATGTCGGCCTTTCAGTGCTGGATCTATCGTTTAAAAAGGTTGACTCAGAGATCTATAAAATAAAAAGTTGGTGTGACATTCCTCCTTAATGAATCAATGACTTAGAAACGTAGGATAATTTATGCAACACGGACTTAAATCGCGGCATATCCAGCAAACTGTATAGTAAATACTTATTCATATTTCCATATCAATGTAAGATAAAATTGTAAGTTTAGATTTTCAAATATTGTCTTATATGACAAGTGACCTCGATCAAATGTAAGTTTCAATAGTCCCCATCCACAGATGTCAGGAGCAAAAACAGACACTCAAGATCTACACGCATACCGTATAAGTGGAAATTTTAGTGAGACGAATTGTCCTTAAATATTTTCTTTTATTTTTTAGCGATAAGCAATTTTATCGATTTGATTTTAAAATGTAAAAAAGAAGCTTTTACAAATAAAACACAATATATGATAATTTTTAGCGATATTAAATTTTATAGATCTCGGCACTCTCACAAATAATGCCCAAATTAAATCCCTAATAATTCTGATTATACGATATTTTGCTTTCATAACTTATTATCTTTCTCCTGGCAAAATTTACATTCTGGTTAAATTATCAAGAAATCAACTCACTTAATTTTTTACGAATTATGACAGAAAAAAATAAAAGAAAAAATAATAATCATATAAACTAACAATACGGTATTAATTTTATTTCCATTAAATTACAATAATATATCAACGTGGGTGGACTTAAATTTCAAATTAGAGAAAAATTTGGAATTCTTATTTGTTTGTAAAATGAGGATCATTACTATTGGAAGTTACTTTCTTTAATGTTTATAGAATAATATATAGGCATTTATTCTAAATTCTTTCAACACTTTTGGAGAAAGGAAATAATGTTCTTTTATAACATGTATTCATGACATCGAAAAAGGAAGCAACTATAACTTTTTGTGATCAACGATATTACGATGAAGGGGCCATAGATGTAACGGTACATGAAGAGAAAATCGATGGATATGTATTCGATTTAGGGGTCGTATTCAGCTTTCCTTTTCTGTGTATGTCAGACCAAAATTGTCGGGTCCCCTTTTCTGTCAAAAGGAGAACCTTTATGATATAAATAGTGCTAACGTTCATACTTAAAGAATTTACCCATTAGAATTTCAGTATGTAAATAAATGTATTGAGCTACCAATTCGGCTGATTAGTTATAATGCATCTGTACATTCACTCCCTTTAACATGTGAACAAATTAAAAGGAATTTTATGTAGAATTTTGTACAAAATCATAAAATTTTCTCCATTAAAAGTTCCAAAAACTGACCATTTAAAGTTCAAATTTATGTCAGCACATATACCAATGATAAAGCAACTAGGTTGTTGCAAAACCGATTCTCATACGACTTCGAAGTTGTCCAGCATTTACACGCAATAATATTCAAGTCATGGGTATATTGTGTCGAAATTAATTACAAGATATGAAACATTTTCAAGATTCCTTTGAGTCGAAGAAGCAGCTAAATTTGATAACTATCATCCTCTTAATTTTTCGAAGAGAAACGTTCTATAACGTATCGAAATAGTACTTGATAGTATTGATAGCATCTTTTTTATGTCAACTTCAGAGTGTACTATTAGAATGGTTTAACATAATAATTTTGCAATTGATGACAAAGTAAGTAGATATATGAGTTCCATTTCTACTGAAAAAGCAGCTGTAAAGGAAATTTTAAAAAATCCTGGATTTTAAATTATCGTAGGGAATGGTTGAATATAAAGTTGAAAAGTCTTTTTTTAAGCAGTTGATCTTGGCAAAATCTAGTGAGTTCAAATTTCCCCCAAAAAAATTCTTTGGAACTTTTAAGCATCCACATCTGATAAATTTATACCACTTTTCAAATATATTGATGCACAGTACTCTTGAAGGTTCTCCATCATTACTGTTAATATCTTAGTGAGGAGTAAAGAAAGTAGGTTGCTTAAACAGTTACTTGAACCCACGATGTATGTTTGTAAGGTGATTTTTTGAAGTTTCTGTTTCGGAATCCAATAGAGAGGGTAATCGAAATTCATTTTGGTTATTTGGAATGTTAAAATATTTAAAATTGACATAGGTTTTGGAGAACTATGAGTATAAGATGAATTTCCATCTGTAGAATATTAAATTCAAGTTCTTCTAAATTACAATTTCATGTAATACAATAAGCCTTAAAATGAAGACAGTGTTGTTACATGTACCTGCTTTGATAGCAAGGATCAGTGCATATTGATAATATAATCTAATTCTTTTAACCCTTCTAGGTTATTGAATACAGAAGGATAGACTTTTCATATTGCCCCTCAATCTTTTAGTAAGTGATTGTTTCAGAGATCTGATACATTTAATCCATTCTGACAAAGTGTCAACATCTTCATTATATCTGGCTCATCGCCTGGTGTAATCTCCAACAAAATCTATAATATTTATGAAATTCCGACGTCAGTTGAAATATCGGAGCTACCCATATTTTGGACCTTTTAACATTAACATTGATCTAAGGTCCTCATTATATTTTATATTTTTTACCGTATCAAATGGATTGCTATTAAAACCTTTCAAAAAGATTTAATTTTCATTCATTCGGTTAAAGAAGAAACGATGATTGTTCTTTTTAAAATGACTTTAATTTGTACGAAATTTGAGTTTAAATCAGATGGATCAATACGTTTTCTACGCAAGTCATTGTGACGTTTTACAAACCCATTTTATACGATTTAAAGTAATTATTTATCCAATCAAATACAGCTTTACAACCAGAATTAAGTTATATCAATTTAGATTTGCTATTGATTAATTTCAGTCCCATAAAAAAAACTCATTTTCATTTTGAACATAACATAGTATTTTTCCTTAAAAATAGATCACAGACAATGAGAATTTAATAAAATAAAGTTTATAGAACTATTTTTGTCTTTCTATGATTTTTTTTCAAATATAGCACACTTAGTCATTCGTATCATTTTAAAACTATTTAAATCATACAGTTCCCATGCAAGCGCAGCAAGCAAATACATATAAATTACAATTCATTATAACAATTCACAAATAAGTCATTAAAGTTACATATTAAAATAATTAAAAAAAGGTTTGTTCATTTCTACTTTCTTTCTCTGTGTATAGCAACAGAGCCATATAGTTTAAATAGATATTTACCAAAGGTCTCACATTAAATTAAATATAAACATAGATTATGATAAATGAAGTAAAATATACGGTCATTGTATACTTGTAACATATATTTGTGGGGGGGGGGGGTCATGACAAGATATGAACGAAATATATCATTGTTATTTCTTTGCCATAAACATTACTTTTTTATCATTGACACGTGCTACTTGTCCATTCACATCTTTTGACACTGTCATCCCAAATAAGGCTCTCTGCAGAACAGTTCCTATGGAGTATTTTCTGGTTGACACAGGATACATAGCCGTGACATGTATGACAAGATTGGTAATCCCCGTTTTTTATGTTGCTGCAGTTGCTTATACATGATCCACTCGTCACGTTTATGCAGGTTTCTCCACAACCACCTGTAATAAAAATCATTTTGATAGTGAAACAAGAGACCCACGAGCCTCAGGTCATCTGAGTATCATGTTACAACTTAACAATAATTTTAACCTAAACTTTTAATTTGGTAACTTGTGTTTTAAACCAGAGGCCATGATATTAACAATATTCGAAGAGGCACCATCGTTTATCATAATACACTTAGCATGCTTACTTTAGTTACTTAATATCCATAGGTTGATCAGAATAACACAAAAAATGCATTTCCAGTTAATAACAATGTGTGTACCTCACCCACAGGAAGTACTGACCCTATGGCCACATATTTCAAAATTTAGGAAATGTTACCATAAATTTTATTTCATCATACATTGTTTATAATACTAAATACTAAAGAGCAGATTTCAAGGTATTAATTTATTTTTAGACTATGTAACCCCCTCCCCCATACCCCATAAACAAGAGGGCATATGAAATTGACCAATTTGCTAGATGCAACTTTCATTATTATAAATATATATACTTAAATCATTGGCATATTACCTGGGAGCAAATATTTTTCAAAGAATTCATGCATTTTCACTATATCATCATAAGAGCCTCACCTTAACACCAGAAACCCTGGCCCAAGAGCTATGATTGATTGATTGATTGTATATTGTTTAACGTCCCTCTCGAGAATTTTTCACTCATACGGAGACGTCACCGTATGCCGGTGAAGGACTTCAAATTTTGACTTTTACTCGGCACTCAGGGGCATTGAGCAGTGAGGGATCTTTATCGTGCCAACGCCTGCCGCTGACACCACGCCTCGCTTTTTAAGGTCTCATCCGAAGGACCCTATGAGGAGCTATGAAGTACAAGTTTTGAAGAAGCTCCCTTCCTTATTTTACCTTTATACATAGTTAATTGGTTTAATACCTAGCAAAGAAAAAGATTTTTAAAGAACTAACGTATTTTCACATAATCAAAAGAGTCCCCCTTTTCACCAAAATCCCTGACTCAGGGGTCATGAAATTCACAAATTTGGTTGAGGCACTCTTATAACTATAAAATAAGTTAGTTTATTTAATATCCAAAAGCAGAGAAGATTTTTAAATAATTCCCTTTATAATCAATAGGGCCCCAGTCGACAACCAGAACCCCTGATGCCATAAAATTCACAATTTTGGAGAAAACAAGTTAGATCAGTTTAATTAAAAATGCATTTTCACTCTATAACCAGTGGTCCCCACAGGAACCACTGACCCACATATTTCAAAATTTTGGAAATTTAATCATAAATTTTATTTCATCATAAATGGTTGATTAATACCACAGAGCAGATTTCAAAGCATATATTTGTCTTCAGACTATGTACTGTTAGACACTACCCCCGTCCGATATCCTTGACCAAGAGAAAATGAAATCAATACTTTTGCTAGATGCACCTTTTTTCATCATAAATACATGTACTAGGTTCATTCGCATAATTAATTCCTAGGAGCAATGGAAAAGATTTTCAAAGAATTCATGCATTTTCACGATATATAATCATTAGAGCCCGACCTTCACACCAGAACCCCTTACCCAGGGGCCATGAAATTCACAGTTTTTGGAGAGGAATTCTTCCTCATAATAACTATTTAGATGTACATAGTTCATTGGTTTAATACCCAGGAGCAGAGAAGAAGGTTTTTTAAGAAACAATGTATTTTAACTAAATAGTCAATAAAGCATTGCCCTAACATCACAACCTCCAATCTAGGGGCCACAAAATTCACAATTTTGGCAGAAACACTCTTGCTCATCATAACTATCTACTTACTTAGTTTGTTTACTAACCAGGAGCAAAGAAGACGGTTTTTAAAGAATTCATGCATTTTCACTGCATAATTAAGAGTTCCCTCCTTACACCAAACACCTGACCAGGGGCCATAACATTCACAAATTTGGAAGAAGAATCATCTTTCCTCATCATCACTATTCAAATAGTTTATTGGTTTAATATCTAGGAGCAGAGAAAAAAGATATTTGAAGAATTAATGCATTTTCACCATATAATCAATAGGGCCCAACCCTAACACCAGAAGTCCTAACCCTGGGGCAATAAACTTAACAATTTTAAAGGATGCACTCTTGTTAATCATAACTATGTAGTTAGTTAGCTTGTTTAATACCGAGGAGCAGAGCAGAAAATTTTTGAAAAAATTATTTTTTTTTACTATACAATCAATAGAGCCCAGCCCTAACACCAGAACCCCTGACCCTGGGGCAATGAAATTCACAATTATTGAAGAGGCACTCTTGTTAATCATAACTATCTACTTACTTAGTTTATTTAATACCCAGGAACAGAGAAGAAGGTTTTCAAAGAAATAATGCACTGTTACTATATGATATATATACATGTAGCCCCGTCCTTATCCCAGAACCCCTGACCCAAGGGCCATACAATTCACAATTATAGAAGAGGCACTCTTGCAAATGGTCATCGTGATAAAATCATGTTCTTAGTTAGTTTATTTAATATCCCGGAGCAGAAAAGAATTAAGATTTTCAAAGAATGAAGCACGCTTACTATATGATCTATACAGGTCTTCCCTAACACCAGAACCACTGACCCAGGGGCCATGAATTTCACAATTGTGGTAGAGGACTCAATACTGATTAAAAGCATGTCAACAATTTGAATGCTTGATGTCCAGGAGAAAAGAATATTATTTTTAAAGATTGCGTTTATTTCAGTGGTATTGGCCTCACCTCTGGAGCCCGAGGTCGGCAAGGACCATGACATTTTTAATGTTTGTTCCCCATTCACCCATAAATACCGTATACCAAATTTGGTTGAAATTAAATCAATAGTTCCAGAGAAGAGTTAAAAATGTTCAAAAGTTTACGAACGACGTACCACGACGGACGAAAACGGAGAGCAATAAGTCACCTGAGTTTATTAAGGTGACCTAAAAAGTACACATGATACATGCACATGGTATATGCGCATTTCTGACGTGAAAAACGTGTGTAATATAAACAAACATTTATTATTGCGTTAATACTAGAAATTAAAATATCAGAATAATTCTGGTATTGTTAGAAAGGGAAAATAATAACGATAAAATAATTCACATTTTTTAAATTGGTTTAACCATTTCTAAGCTAGCTCGAGTTAAACCTCTCGCACTACATTTTGTATTAAAGTTGTTTTCCTTGTTCAAAATCAACGCGTTGATTACACATGAAGTCCAAAAATGTAGAGTTCTGGTAAAAACCTCCCAACCTCACCCCCATCCAACCTCAAATACATGTACTTAAAGGTGGTAAAGATACAAAAAAGTTATACTGCTGATAATTTTCAACAACTAAAGTTAATTTTTGAAAATATCAAACTAAACGTTTTCTTTCTCATTCTTGAATAAATGGAAAGTCAAGCATGACTATGGTGTATTTTGTTGCCATGGCAACGGAAATTATTATTTTTTTTTTGTAATCAGTTTCAAAAACTACTCAATAGTTTAGACTTGCTTTCAGAATACATGTATTTATACATGGGTATATATTATAAAATAACAAGAAATACACCAAAAAATAAAGCATTTGAATCTTGCTATATTTTTCTCTAGAATTCCTTAAAATTTCTGCCTGGAAAGGAGTGTATTTTCAGATTAATCTGATAAGAAATCGGATTTTTTAAATTAAACGTACTCTAATAAAATATTGATAGTCCAGATAAAAGAAATATTTTAACATGAGCTTGATTAACGGTTCAAAATACCGTATAAGTGGAAATTTTAGCGAGACGCAAATTTAGCGATTTCTCCCTAAAAACTGGTATTTTATTTTTAGCGAGAAGCAATTTTAGCGATTTAAAAATGCTCACTAAAGAAGCTAGTACAAATATAATGCGATTTATTTTTAGCGATATTCAATTTTAGCGATCTCAACAGCCTCGCTAATAATGCCAAAATTAAATCCTCGCTAAAATTTCTACTTATACGGTAGCTACTGCAAACAATGTTATGTTTCGTTGAAGTATTCTCAAAACAATTAACATGATCAATATGATCAAGATGTGACAAACATGTTTATTTAATAACTCTATTAACCCGACAAGATCTCTAAACTTTCTATTAATTGTAATATTTTATATGAGATGTATACCTCCTGAATTTGAAATGAGGTAAATCCTCATTACGTTTCCAAGATCTTGAAGTGCTTTACTGTTAAACGTTATCAGATTTCGGTACATTGTATCAATACCGGTTTGTATGTCTTCAATTCGCTGATGAAGGTTTTGAACTGCTGTTGACAGGGTTTTATTTATCTCCCCCGAATCTGTTAATAAACCAAAGAGCACATTAAAACATACTCACAATTTTTTATCAAAAGATATCTAATACAAAAAAAAATAAATGTTTGATAAAAAGATAAACATAAACATGCAGTAACTTGCATAACCATGCAAGATTTAAAAAAAATAATGAATCTTTTGTTTAGGTTTCTCTTTCCTTTGAGACAAAATATGCACACCTTCCAAAGGAAAAAAGACAATTAAAACGGATTGGAATGAAAGCAGCCTCTGATTAAAGTCAACAGATTGTAAATTCTATTATTGATGAAATGATGTTGTCAAAAAATACAATCTTACATGAAGTCAAATGCCGACTATCAGTTTTCATGCGATTTGATACAATGACTTTGTCAGCAAATACAATTTATCATTGAGACAAGTTGACTTACGTTTTTCAAACTTTTTGTTAGTGCATTATTTATAAGGTGAATTGACGACGGATTTTCCCGTTATATCCTGATCATGACAAGAAACACACAGCGGATGTGACCGGTTAGCAGGGGATGCTCACTCCTTCATGGCACCTAATCCCACCTCTGAGGTTTCGGAGGTCTGTGTTTGCTCTGCTCCTATTTTGTATTGTTTTATGGACTTTGATATTGAATACTGTTCGTTATCTTCATATCCTTTATACAATGTTTTACACTAAATAAATTTAAGTTTACTATTTTTTTTTATTGTAATCAATAAGTGCCCTCCTTGAATGTGAAAGTTTGAAATACTGTATAGCTGTGCTTTGTAATGGTAATTTTGTTCCATGTCTTACAGTGGAAGGAGAGGCAGAGATTGACCAATCAAAATCTAACAAATGAATTTCTGACCATGCGGGGCGTTACTCTGCCTTTTCTCCCATTTACATCCTTAGAGGATGGACGTTGTTTTGAAGTTAGTTATTTACCTCCTGCCACCCCACCTGTTTGTTGTTTAAATTTATGTTTTAGCGTTTTCAGACCCATTTTCATGATTTCTCTGTTTCATCTAAAGTGGTAATTACTGTAAATTTGGATTATCTCCTTCTTCAAAATTGGTTTTATTTCTCATCTTGATATCTTGTGTCTGCTAAAAAACATATGTCATTTATAAAAATTGTTTTGAGAATTTCAAACAAATTATAAAAGGTCACAAAGGTGGCACAAACAACAAACTGTTTTACAGACTTTTTACTCATTGAATGAGGGTAAGATAAGGTGTTCAAGCTTTGAGAGGATTTTGGAAAGAAATTAACCAGTTGATGGTTAACTGGGGTATCAATATACTTACTGCCTTTAAATAAAAGTGAAAAAGTGTAACAACAATATAGACAAAACAGTGTGTATTTTCATTTAAAATTTGACAAACCTTTGTTCTGAGTATCTTTTAAAGCTTCAATCTTTGGTGTTATTGTGTTTGATAAATCCGTCGTCTTTGCGTATAAAAGTGTTGATATGATAATTGCAACAAGAAAGCTAAATGGTATGGCAAATTTTATGAACTTTTTAATTTTCTCCCAACACCCCTTGTTCTTTTGCACCTGAAAAATTTGAAGAAGAAGACACAAATAATACTTGGACTTACTAATTATGGTTGAAAGGGAATGCTGATTTGTTTGCAAATATATAAAAATATATATTTTTGATATCAAGTGTACTTAATTTCTATTTTAGATGTTTTCTCCCTAAAACATCTAACAAACAACACTATTTGCTATATACACTGTATTGTTATTTTAGTTAGCCGACGTAAAATGTACATATATTTTCACTCCTTCTTTGCATCATTCCAACATCAAGGATTTTTATTCCAGAAATGTCGCTGGTGAGACTTGAATACCGCATTAACAGTTCACCAACCCTCTGATAAGGGTAATGTTGTTTATTTGGATAAAGAATTATACGGTTTCCTTAATAAAAGGTTAATAAATTTTCACCCCGAGATAATCTGAAATTGTTCATATCTCATATACCTTTTTATTTTCTGGAGTAAATTAACAAAAATACCAAATTTTATATGAATGAACATAAAACTAATGCACCTAATGCAAACTGAATAATTGTTATAAAAAATTCTGCAATGAAAACACATAATTGCATGTCTAAGTTTTATATAAAATTGTATCAAAGGCAATGAATTATATATCGAGATAAAATCATAGTCCTTATAAGAGTTTTCCGATGCAAATTCTCAATATTTAACCCCGTTGTCAGTTTGCATAGATATTATAGCTCGTTTATATTCATTTTTTGCATGGGTGGATGATAAAACAAAATCAATTAGAATTTTATTGTTCAATACGGTTGAACCCATTGGATGTTTTTATAATAGATGTTCAAAACAATATTCAATGGAGCCTGCTCGTAATTAACTACGTTATCGTCACTAATTATGAAATACACTCAACACTCCAACTTGAAAGACTATTCTGCGCCTTAACTATTTCTTCTCATTTTTTGACTAAAATAGTTAACATCCTGAGAAAGTTTATTTTATAATTTAAAAAGTTATCCTTTTTGTTTGTTTTTTTTTTTTATTGTTAATATTTTATTCTAAAAGTCGCAAATTCTGAAATTGAAACTTAATAATATATTTCACAATTAAATGCTTTAGCCTAGATGTATTCAATATTATGTATTCAATCTTGGGCCGATCTGTAAGAGCCGAAGGGTCAATGGGCCGAGATGTCAGTGGGCCGATGTGACGTTGGACCGAGGCGTATGCTATTCTTACATATTATATGAAAAGAAATTAACCACTCTTTTACCAAAGGAATATTACTTTTCACTTTTAAATTTTTTATACAGCAATTTTAAAAATTAAGACTGAGGCTTTCAATCAGGTGTCTTATAGTTGTACAAGCTGAATACTTTCCAATTAAAAAAAATTCCCTTTGCAATTATATAAGAAGAGAAATTATCTTATGAATTAATAGGATATAGTATAATTTCTTAAACAAAACTATGACTGGGCGAATTTAAAACGAGGAAAAATTGTTTGCAAGTGTGAAAGGGCGAAAATTAGACGGGGCGAAAATAACCCTGGAACTGCGACAAAGCTTAACGGGTTGAAATCTGGTTGTCACGTCGCCTTAGGTCAAGTGATTACTCCGTAAATCCCACCTAAATAACTGATTTAGCAAAGTAAAGATGTCCTAACTTTTTGGTACATAGTTATATCCCGTATATAATTTTCGCCCTAATATTAGGGTGTTGCGTTTCTATTGATTGTGAGTATATTTTTGTGCATGAGTTTAGAAATAATGAAAATTGAAATATATTTTTGTGTCGCCTGCAGAGTAGAGCGGCTCTTAATGACCACTTTACCCGACGTCCTTTTCTCTGTATAGCTGCTGTCCGTCCGTCTGTCACGCCTTATATTGCAAGAAGTGTTAGAGGTTTGAATTTAATGTTTTGCACATAAATAGCTTTGCACTGTAGTTTTTGTATTTTTAAATGATTTTCTACCTATATATTCAGGTGGAATTGGAATTCTGTTGTCTCTATGTGTATTTTGAATTCTGTTGTCTTCAGGGGTATGTGGAATTCTGTTGTCTCCATGTGTATTTGGAATTCTGTTGTCTCTAGCGGTATGTGGAATTCTGTTGTCTCCATGTGTATTTGGAATTCTGTTGTCTTCAGTTGTGTTTGGAATTCTGTCGTCTCCATGTGTATTTGGAATTCTGTTGTCTTCAGTTGTGTTTGGAATTCTGTCGTCTCCAGGTGAATTTGGAATTCTGTTGTCTTCAGTTGTGTTTGGAATTCTGTCGTCTCCAGGTGAATTTGGAATTTTGTTGTCTCCAGGGGTATGTGGAGTTCTATTGTCTCCAGGAGTATGTGGAATTTTGTTTTCTCCAGGGGTATGTGGAATTCTGTTGTCTCCATGTGTATTTTGAATTCTGTTGACTCCAGGGGTATGTGTAATTCTGTTGTCTCCATGTGTATTTGGAATTCTGTTGTCTTCAGTTGTGTTTGGAATTCTGTCGTCTCCAGGTGAATTTGTTATTCTGTTGGCTTCAGTTCTGTTTGGAATTCTGTCGTCTCCAGGAGAATTTGGAATTCTGTTGTCTACAGGTGTATTTGGATTTCTATTTTCTCCAGGTGTATTTGGAATTCTGTTGTCTACATGTGTATTTGGAATTCTGTCGTCTTCAAAGGTATGTAGATTTCTCTCATCTTTCAGAGTACGTTGAATTATGTCGTCTCTAGGGGTTTGCAGATGTCCGTTACCTTCGGGGGTATCAGGAATTATCTTTCCTTCATTGGTTTTAAAAAGAACTTTAATACATAAATAACAAAATTGTTGCAAAGCTCTAGTACTCTAATGTTTATCGACCTTATTTGGAAAGACAACCGTTTTTCCTACTAAAAATTGTCAAAAATCTCCATGTACAAAAATTTTACATGTATTAGGTTTTGCCAAATTTTTCAAATACTTTGTCTTGAAGTAGACAATATTTTGGATGCATTCTTTTTGCAAAGAGGAAAAACATCTAATGCATTGTCGTTAATAACTTCAAATGCTTATAATGCGTGGCGCAGTGGTTAGAGTGTCTGTTCTAGAGGTTTAAGTAAGGAGTTGACCCTTACGCCGCATGTTCGAATCCCTCTGTGGGAGGTGGAGACAGGTCTTCCGGTTGAGACTGTCTAAACCGAGGTTGCGTCTCCATACATGTATCAGTACACATTTCTCGAGATGGGCAAGACATGTCACAACACACAATCAATCAATCTATCAATCAAATACTTATTATCATAGAGTCCTCAACAAAACACTACAGTAATAAACATGATACTATACGTCTCGTGATGATATCACTGTTTTCCTGACTTATCAAGGTTTTCATTGATCTAATCATCAGATATTGGTTGATCATTGCCGGACAACTTCAAAAGGCAGGGGTAAAACGAGACCAATTTATCAAATGAAACTATGAATATTAACTCAGTAAACAATAAATTGCATTGTTTATATATAAAACAAAAAGTAAAAGACAAAATACATTGAAAATACAGAAATACATTAGAATAATGGTAATGACTAGCATATTAAAGATTCTGCTCTTGGAGATTAAGAATCATCAAATCAAATCCATTCAATGACTTTTTATGCAGAAAAAAAAACAGTTTTGACTTACCAGCCTGGGGAAATAAAAAAGAAGGCTACAATTAAAAATATAAATATTCATGTATATGTATAAATATATATAAATGTGAAAATTAAACAAACATTTTATTTTCAAAATTAATACAAATATATTATTAATGATTGGTGGCGGTTTAATAAAGAGTGATGATTGTGTTGTTCTAATATAATATTTAGCTTCATTTACTTTCATTCAAATTCGCCGTATCAAAAAGACAATATTTGAAATGCTAAAGAACTACGAGGGCTGTTCAATAAATAATGTCCTGAACTATATAACATACATTACAGATATCATATGACATTAAACTTGACTTCCTCTCATTAATGAATCTTTCATGAATTTGTAACAGTTTATGTGACCACTTTTCATCACATAGTTTCATCGTGAGCAGCTGGGTAACAAGGGCTTTTCGAGACACTGCATTATAAATGAATGGTAAAGAATCAGTAAACTAGAGTGAAAATAAAAGCTTCATTATAGCTGCCGTAAAACTTGTTAAAAACCCCAAATAAATATTCACTGAAATAAATGACATTTATAGCAACCAATGCCTGTTTTATAGACAAAAGATCAGGTGGATTTCAAGGATAAAAAATTATACAATGGGCATAAAAAATGGGTACCCTCCTTGCCAACAAAAATTATAACAACTTATGTACTGGTTGCCAAATTTCAACAAATCATATTTGATGATGTATGATTGACTTTAAGACACAGAGCAAATTTGATAGACATCATATCTGGAGTAGTTTACACTGTTTTTAAGAAACTTTTGACGGTAAAAAAGCTTGGTACTCAAAGGTCACCCTATATTTTGAAAAATGAGTGAAAACGACAGCGTAAACAAAATTCTTAACAATTATTTTAAAATATCAGTAAATTTAGTTATTCACGTTTGTTTTATTTTCAAACAGATCTTGAAACATGAATCTATTGATTAAAACCCTCAAAACAAAATTTACCATAAGATGTACTTGATAAAAACGGCGCATGTCTGACAAGAGCACAGGTATTCAAGAGCACAAAGACAGATTTATATGTAATTTTCTTAAAAATTAGTGGTATTGTTGTTCAAATAATTCGTACTCGGAGAGACAGTTTAATTTCTGGAGAAGTCTAGAAAGCACTTTTTTTGCAAAAAAAAATCAAAAGGTTTATTAGAGGAAGGACCCAGAATCAGGAATCTACTGCATTGAATTTCTTCATGACAGCGTTCAAACCTGCATGCCCTGAAGAGTAAAGGGGTTTTCGAGATAAACAGAAAGTTAATGTTTTTCCACATTAACAATATTTGCCAGATCTTTGACCTTTTGACTTGTTTCTTTTTCCAAAGTTGAAAAAAACACCTTTCAGAGGGAAGAAACAAGTCCGGGAAATCACTGGATCTGCCATTTTCCAATATACTGAGGGTCATACCCACAAATGAGTTCTAAAAACAATCAGAAATTGGATAAAAAATGTTACAGACATGTATTTTACTTAAAAGAGATTAATTAGTAAAATCATGAAGACTAAATCATTGAAAAGCGTCTTTTGCATCTTTCTGAGCACCGAGGGCATTATTTATTGAGCAGTCCTCGTACATGTCCGCTAAATTTAATGTATTGTTCGTTGATCAAAGCATCTCACACAGTTGATTTCAAAAGATATTATGTGTAAATCAATAAGACGGATAAATCATTATTTTTCTATGACAGGTCCTGAAATCTGACATGACCATCGGAAACGAGACTACCATAAAGCAAGGGCAAGTTAACATCACCTCTCCCTAGACCCCTATTTCATATGATTGTATATTGTTTTACGTCCCTCTTGAGAATTTTTCACTCATATGGAGACGTCACCGATGCCGGTGAAGAGCTTCAAATTTAGACCTATACTCGGCACTTAGGGCCATTGAGCAGTGAGGGTTCTTTATCGTGCCAACGCCTACCGTGACACGGGACCTACGTTTTTAAGGTCATATCCGAAAGACCCGTGACTTTCACTTCTAGTGCCGAGCGCTTGGCGAAGGAACAGTCACTACCTTTGTTTACGTCTTAGGTATGACGCGGCGCCGCGATCGAGAATCGAACCCGGGCCTCCCGATCACGAAGCGAACGCTCTACCACTAGGCTACCGTGACCGGTCTATTTCATATGACAATACCTTTTTGTATATATTTAAACCTTAGCTTTACATATACATGTACCATTTCATGTTTTGTTATTTAACTTTTCATATTTGACTTGTGCTTTTTCTTCGACCTTTCCTTTGCTTCTGACACTTTTGATCTATAGACGTTCATTTTGGGGTAAGACATACTTCTGGAAAACTTTTGTAATATTTTTCTGAATGTTTTAGACTTTCATATTCCACATCTTTATTTCTCGTGGAAAAAAACCTATCTTTATGTACTAATATTTGTTAATTCTTGATCTTGATGCTTGACTTAATTACATTTGACAAACACCAGGCCTTGGGCTGAATTGTGATTCAAGATACATATTGTTAAATTCTGTTATAACAAATTCATGAACAAGACTTGAAAAAAATGAGTTAAGAGTCCACATGAAAATCAAAATTCAATATGTATTACATACTAAAAAAGCATGCCAAAAAAACTTGCCTTTTTTCCTTTAATTGTTGATGTTCTTGGACTGCACGGGTGGTTTCCTTCTTTTTCTTTCATGGTTAATGATGACCTTTGATATAAGAGTGATCATCTTTTAATTGAAATATGTTATTGTAAAACTTCTACGGTTCACTGACAAAATACTTACGAAGGTGAACTATTGGCAAATGAAAGGTCAATGTATTTGCTCAGTAAATCCCCTGCGTTCTGAGGAGGGTTCTGTGGAAGGATAAAGTATCATATTTTTGATATATAACTCTCATTAAAGATATGGAGATAACGAATAGAATTCAATATCAAAGTCCATTAAACAATACAAAATAGGAGCAGAGCAAACAAGGACTTCCGAAACATCAGAGGTGGGATCAGGTGCCACGGAAGAGTGAGCATCCCCTGCTGGATGGTCACACCTGCCGTGTGCTCCTTGTCATATTCGGGAAATAACAGAAAAATCCGTTGTCGAATCAGTGTATAGATCATGGACTAACAATTAGTATGAAAAACGTCAGCCAGCATTTGACTCAACGAAAAACTGTATTTGCTGACAAGGTTATTGTATCGACCATAGAACTTACGAAATGATGACTTTAACTGAGACTGTTGATATTCTTGTTTAATCAACTTGCTTGTGAATAATTTACCTCGTTTTAGGAATTGTTCATACGTAGAGTAAGATCTTACGTATCGAATCAACTGCGATATAATTATATAAGACATATGCAAGAAGGATATGGAGATAACGAACAGTAATCAATATCAAAGTCCATTAAACAAAGCAAAATAGGAGCAGAGCAAACACGGACCTCCGAAACATCAGAGGTGGATCAAGTGTCAATGAAGAGTGAGCATCCCCTGCATATATGCATACTAAGCGTGCACAATGCCTGGCAGTACGTGGTATTAAGATACGACATATATAATGGTAGCCTCACATTACTAAGACCAAATGGATGGGATAGATGTTCTTGGTTGTTTGCTGCAAACTTATGAATGGGCCATTGCGGAGATTTTTCCAAACATTTGAATTGAAAATTAGAGTTGCATCATCATTCAGTTGTAGAATATTGAGATGCAGAGGGAAATATGTCAAAAGTTTACCTTAATAATAAAAGTAATTAAACAATGACCCGTGAATATTTGGAGATTATTTCATTAATTAAAAAATATGTAATATATTTATTTTCTTCAAAACGACTCAGAGTTAAGAAGGATATGGAAATAACGGATAGTATTCAATATCAAAGTCCATAAAACATTACAAAGTTGGAGCAGATCAAACACGGACCTCAGAAACATCAGAGGTGGGATCAGGTGCCATGGAGAAAAAAACATCCCATGCTGATCGGTCACACCTGCCGTGTGCTCCTTGTCATGTTCGGGAAATGACGAACAATCCATCGTCAATTCAGTATGTAAATAATGGACTAACAATAAGTATGAAAAACGTCAGCCAGCATTTGACTCTCTGATAAATTGTATTTGCTGACAAGGTCATTGTATCGACCATAGAATTTACGAAATGATGAGTTTAAACGAGACTGTTGATATTCTTGTTTCATCAATTTGCTTGTCAATAATTTACCTCGTTTTAGAAATTGACCATACGTAGAGCATCGAATCAACTGAGATAAATAATCTCCACTCCGTATGCAGGTGATGAAGAAATTTGCTGCATCCGTAAGGGAAGTTGACGAGAGAAAAGTTAAGGTCATCACGTTTATCATATGGTTTGGTTGTTAGATTACCATTAACGTATATTTAAAGGAACAAGAGGCCCACGGGCCTTATAGGTCACCTGAGCATTATGCAACAACTTTCCAGTTATTGAATTTGATTCATGTTTTAAGCCAGATGCTATATGACATTCACAATTTTGACAGAGGCACCATTGATCATCATAACAATACACTTAGCAGTTGCTTAGCTTGGTTACTGAATACCCATACACAGGGTAGGGGAACAAAAATGCATTCCAACTAATCAGTAGTGCCCCTAACACTGTGACATAAACCCCTGACCCTAGGTCCAAACATTGCACAAATTTTAAAAAGGCACCCTTAATATCAAAAAATAAATAAATATTTCATAAATACAAAAAAGCAGATTTCAAACAATAAATTCATTTTCAGTATATAAGTAGAGCCCCTACCCCACCCCTGACCCTGGGGCCTTGAAATTCACAAGTCTGCAAGATTAGGGCCCTTGCTCATCATAACTATAAAGGTAGTTCATCTGCTTTATATCCAGAGACAGAGAATAAAATTTTCAAGATATAATGTATTTTCACTATATAGTCAATAGAGCACCACCCCCCTAACACCAGAATCCCTGACCCTGGGGCCATAAAATTCATAATTTTAAAAGAGGCATTCTTGCTCATCATAACTATGCACTTAGTTAGTTTAATTCCTAGGAGCAATGAAGAAGATTTTCAAAGAATTCATGTATTTTCAATATATAATCAATAGAGCCCCCCCCCCTCCCCAACACCAGAACCCTTGACCCTGGGGCCATAAAATTCACAATTTTGGTTGAGGCACTCTTGCTCATCATAACTATGCACTTAGTTAGTTTATTTAATACCTAGGAGCAGAGGAGAAGATTTTCAAAGAATTCATGTATTTTTACTATATAATCTATAGAGCGCTGCCTAGCTAACACCAGAACCCTTGACCCTGGGGCCATAAAATTCACAATTTTGGTTGAGGCACTCTTGCTCATCATAACTATGCACTTAGTTAGTTTATTTAATACCTACGAGCAGAGAAGAAGATTTTCAAAGATTCATGAATTTTTACTATATAATCTATAGAGCCACGCCCTAACACCAGAACCCTTGACCCTGGGGCCATAAATTTCACAATTTTGGTTGAGACACTCTTGCTCATCATAACTATGCACTTACTAGTTAGTTTACTTAATACCTAGGAGCAGAGAAGAAGATTTTCAAAGAATTCATGTATTTTCAATATATAATCAATAGAGCCCCCCCCCCCCTCCCCAACACCAGAACCCTTGACCCTGGGGCCATAAAATTCACAATCTTGGTTGAAGCACTCTTGCTCATCATAACTATGCACTTAGTTAGTTTATTCAATACCTAGGAGCAGAGAAGAAGATTTTCAAAGAAATCATGTATTTTCACTATATATAATCAATAGAGCCCCGACCTAACACCAGAATCCCTGACCCTGGGACCATAAAATTCACAATTTTGGTAGAGGCACTCTTGCTCATCATAACTATGTACTTAGTTCATTTATTTAATACCCAGGAGTAGAGAAGAAGATTTTCAAAGAAATAATGCATTTTCACTATATACTTATTTAGCCCCACCCTAGCACTAGAACCCCTGACCCCAGGGCCATGAATTTCACAATTTTGGTAGAGGACTCAATGCTAATTACAATCATGCAAACAGTTTGACTGCTTGATGTCCAAGAGTAAAGAAGAAGATTTTTAAAGATTGCATTAATTTTAGTGGTTTTGGCCCCACCCCTCAGGCCCCAGGGGGGCAGGGATCATGAAATTCACAATTTTTGTTCCCCTTCACCAAAAGATGCTTTGTGCCAAATTTGGTTGAAATTGGTTCAGTTGTTGCAGAGAAGAAGCTGAAAATGTTCAAATGTTAACACACGACGGACGACGTACGACGGACGACGAACGACGGACGACGGACGACGACGGACGAAAACAGATAGCAATAGGTCACCTGAGTTTACTCAGGTGACCTAAAAATATCGAAGTATGAAACAGGTGCGTCAGAATCTGTGGTATCTTTTTATCTCAAGCTCATCAGAATGTATCGTATCGACGTAGGAATGGAAATTACCGTAACGGTTGTTAATTGAAAATTTGTCGTCGAAATATATAAATGTCGAGTTAAAGGCCACGGCAAGTGTTTTCTTCTCTTCACACATACGATTTTGTACAAATTCTGCTTCATATGGATATAAAAATAGGTCTGCTAATAACGGAGCGCAATGGGTACCCATGGGAATTCCAATAGATTGTTGGAATACCTGGTCTCCAAAAACCACATAGATATTGTCAATCAGAAACTCAAGCATCTTTTTGATGTCAACTTCAGAGTATCATTTTAATAATTTAAATATAAGCAACATGTTCTTTAGAAAATCTTCTTTTGGTAGTAATTATATTTTAGCTTTTGTGATTTTAATCATATAGTGTTGAATTCTTAGCATGTATTTTGTGTTTTGATGTGCATACATTTGGTGTGTTTTAGTTCATATATTTTGTGCGGATTAGTGCATTTATTTTGTATGTGTCAGTGCATATATTTCGTTTGTGCTAGTGACATTAGGGATTGCCCCGAGCAGGGACACTACGTCCATTTACCTTGAAATAATATCCTTGTCAATGGCTTGCAATTTATTTGCATAAGCAAAACCTATGAATTACATAAAGCCAATTACTTATTAATACAGCTTACAATTGCTATAAAAAATCAGACTATAACTCCAAATAATATGATGTAGTTCAAACAGATACAGTTGTATTGATGTATAGATGTTTATTATAACGATGGTAAACTTTATGTAATGCATGTAAAGATCTTCCATGGCACCTGACCCCTCGTCTGATGTTTAATATTTAAAATTCTGTGTTTGCTGTGTTCCTGATTTGTACAAACTGTTGAAATTCTGTTGGCCAGGAATTGTTCTCTTTTATTAGCTGACCTTTTTTTATATTCTTTGTAATCAAAATTTATTAAAAAAATTCTACTTAAAAAGAGAAAAACACTTGTTGAGGCTTTCAGTGTGACATTCAAATGCATGTCTATCGACCATATTACATCAAGTAAAAATAGTTGCATGTATATATTTTAATTCATTCATTCTCGATTAGAAATCTCCAAGTGAACGTGAAATAGAAGCCAAAAAACAGTCTGCCGCACTTCTTTCATTCTTAGATGTTTGACGGATTATTTACGATTACAGCCAACTAGCAACTGAATTTTATGACAAACGAGATGACTTCAGCTTTTTCATCGTATACTTTTCTCATTTGCAAAGTTATATATCACTTTTACTTTTTTATGGTGTTTATGTCTCCTAACTTATTCACCACTCAATAGTGTGCCTTTAGTACAATCAAAAACCGGGAATGGTACTCACAGATAAATTGATGTTAAAGTGTTCTTACATGTACATGTAATTAATAATCTCGATAAAAGTCAGCATTTTTGTAAATTAATTATATGTTCGTTATAATGACAATGTTGGCAAAAATTACCTAAATCTGCCTCAGGAATTTTCAGAAGTGTCCATGTTTGATGCCTGTATCACACATTTGAATTGCTTACTGATTCTTTGAGATCGATCATTGTCCGTTATTTTCAATTTTTATCCTTGATTCGTTTCTATGGATTTATGTGTGTGATATCGGTTTATTTTCATTCTTCATGTACATGGTGTAAAAAACGTAAACAAAGAAACTTGCCTTATCATCTTTAAATCTCGGGTTTGCTGGACTGGGAATGCCATTTCGTTCTTTCGTAGTCCGGCTTACTGATGACCTTAAGTATTATTTACCAAAGTTACCAAATAATAATGTAAATCACTTTTTTTCTTTGCTAGGACTTTATTTCCGCATAATGTCAAAAGTTCAGCTGATGGAAGAAAATCATTCTTGCGATTTAGTTCGCTGTTGACAATTTAAGAACAATATCTAAAATTCGCAAAAAGATATTTGCACCAAGTATAACGACCCGTAATTTTAAATAGATAAATAGATAAATGTATATCATACAAAGTATCCGAAATTTTGCTGATCTACACAATTCCAACTACTGTATATCTGCTGTATTACATGTAAATATGAAACCAGTGAAAACATACTCACGGAGGTGAACTATTGGCAAATGAATTGTCAGTTTCCCTGCTACTTGAATCCCCTTCGTTCTGTAGGAAGGATCATATTATTGATATATTACAATCTTAATGTTTTTAATATAAGAAGCATTTTTTGGAAAATCTTGTTTTGGGTGGATAATGTGATAATCTATTTGCCTTTATACAAATAAATGCAGATTGATAATTTTGCGTGATTTACGTTAACATATAATGATGACGTTGAAGAACTTGCTCCATCTAGCAGTAATTTATATTACTTGTATGTCTGTTTTGGCGTGCAATCTAGCTTCAATTCAGTGAATGACTGTTGGTTTTGCATCGGAGTCTGTTGATTTTGCAAACGAGTCTGTTAATTTTGTTTTAAGGTGGTCTGTTTTTAATTTCAGTATGTTTTCAATATTAGTTGTTAGTTGTGAACGTCTTTTTTACCCTTCCCCTATAAATTTCAGTGAGACATATTTATCAGGATGCCATCACAGAGACACTAGCGACCCCTTAGATTGTTACGACAATGCCAACGTGTTTGTCATCTGTTTGCAGTGTGATGCAAATGCATGTGTTGCATTGATATATTTCAACAGATTTTTAAATTTGCCATGAGTAGTTTTATGGACTCTGCAGCTGACATGAAACTTAAAGCAAAGACACATAATTTCTATCTTCATGTACACAGACTAAACCGATCGACAAAAACTGTATTAAATACGTCTTTACATTGTAAATAAACAATAACTATTTGACTTGCATATTCTTCTTCATTTTTATGCATGATGAAAAGCATATCCTATGCTAAGTAGAGCAAGTCATTTTATGACGATATTATTGTGCTCTTTGATTACATGACGAAATGACCTATGGCCTGTGAAAAAAATTGATATAGATATATTTGCTCTATCCATGTTCTTATAATAGATAGATTCTACAAAATTAATGTATATATTTATTTATGCCATAAGTATATATTAAATATGAGGTCAGTGAAAAGCTACCCCGGAATTTGATCTATATTGGCAAATGAAAGTTCACTAACTGGTGATAATTTGGTATGTTTCTTCAGGGAAGTGTTGCTGTTTTCATTCAATGTTTCTGTTTTCCTATAAAAAGTTCAAGAGTTACATATCATTGAAATATAAGAGTTTTCCTTCTTATAACTTAATCGTCTTCTGAGAGAGAGAAAGAGAGAGAAAGAGAAAGCTATATACGTACGTTACCAAGGTCTCTACAAAGAAGTGCACAATTAATGTTGAGATAAAATATCAAATAATTATGTTTTTTTATTCCGAAAATAGTTAAAATAGTTAGTGATTTCAACATTTTTACCTCGTGTAAGAACCATTATACATCTTGTATCCTTCTAACTGAAAAAAGGAAAAAAAATCATAGCAATTTGCTCTAAACAAAAACTAGAGGTATTGTGAGCAATAAGCTCACTAAATGATACCCTCGCCTTCTATATGAATATAATAGCAGTGTTTATGTTTTGCTTTAGGAAACCCAAATTATGTCTGGGATCAAAAAGTAAATTAGGAGATCACAATGTCAATTTGTCCTAAATATTCTGTGAAAGTCTCATTAAATTTCATTCAGTGGTATGAGAGAAGTTGCGGATAAGAGATGGGTACCCAAAAGCGTAACAGACGGACGGACGAATTAACAGCTAGACATACAGAAGGACGGACATGCCGATTACCCCACCTCTGTTTATTTTTCCGTGAAATCCTGGCTAATTACGATTGGTTGAAGTCTGTCACGTGAAGGCAGTGGATTACTTAAACCCGGTCAGTTGTAAATCCATCCCTGGTCAGTAAAATCTATACCCGGTCGATGTATTACGTCACAAACACAAACGTGACGTCATAATAGACACAGTATAAGCGTGATGAAGCATTTAGCAGAGAAAACCATTTATAAACCACAGATAAAACGTAAATGTTTCATCGGTGGGGTAAATTCGTTACATAGTCTTTTAGTGACAGGGTATGGGATGATACCTGGTTAGTAAATTTCATACCTGACTCGGCTCCGCCTCGCCAGGTATGAAATTTACTAACCAGGTATCATCCCATACCCTGTCACTAAAAGACTATGTAACTAATATTACTATATACCTTCCCGCTTTTCAAGCAGGGGGTGGTATAATTATGTAAAACGGTCAATTACAGCATCAAATCTATTGTAAGCCATTTTGCAATCATTAAGGATATTAATGTTATCTCATAAGTGAATTTTTTTTTCTTTTTTTAAATATGCTTAAGGATATGGAATATGCATGATTTATAAAGTGTAAATTAGATCCTATTCTTATGCATGAATTACTTAAGTAATGAATATGTTTAATATGTCGAATAAGCTTAAGGGATTTCAATTTTCAAAATCCTGTAGAATTCGGTTTCCAAAATCTTTCCGTTAAAATGTAACAAAATAAATGAATACATCTTGTATATAAACAGGTTATACTGACCGAGCACAACAATGTAATGCGGTGTTAATTCAGTTTATTATAGCAGTTATTTTTCTATTTACGTGTTTGAAAGATTCCAAATTTGCTAAAATGACTAAAACTATAATTCTTGTCAAATATTGTGCATTGCAGACTACGATATTCATCACTTTTATTTAATTTAACTTACCTCGTCAGGATCCTTCATTTTTTTAGTCTGAAAATATTAATGGAGAAACTTGAAGATACCTTAAATTTAAAATTGAACAATTTTATTTCATTTCAAACATTTTTTTTATTTATTTAGTGATTTCCGGTGTTTTTCCTCAATGAACATCACTTGCACATTTTATTAAACAAGTATAAACGTATATAAACAGGAAAGTTCGAATTAAATGTGTAAGAATCGTCTCTAAAATTGTCCAATATATGTTTAACAGTAACATTAGATAAATGTGGAGGAAAGTTTTTGTGTGAATCAGCACATTTTTTCCAGAAATTTGATGTATAAAAAAAGAAACTCAGACGATGGATAGATAAAAGCAATTTAACATATCAATTATTTGTTACAGTTAAACGAAAGTATTGTTTTCTTCATTTTAAATCTCTATATGGAATCACTGAAATAAATATAAAACATAAATGTATAGAACACAACACATATGAGGCTCATGTTTAGCCTTTAATACATGTACAAGTATTCCGAAAGCATTTTAAAGTTCAAATTGTTGAAAACCATTGCTTTTCTGTTTTATTAATTATATCATGATGTTTTTCTGACTGTAAACCAAAATCCTAACACATGAGTCAACTCTGCTCTGTTTTTTGCCAAATATAACATGAACCTTTCAGTTGTTGTAAATGAGCATTTATTTGTATGCGAAACAAAACTTACCAAATAAGGACAAAAATTAGAAATGTCCACATTTAAACATATTCTTAATTTAGATTCAACAAATATAATAAAATCCTTAAAATAGGACTAGAAAAATTTTGGCAAAAAAGATTGGACAAACCTTTAAAAAACGCAAACAACGCTTTAACAATACACAAGACTAAAATAAACACACCTTGGAAACTTGATGTAACACATTATGTTGAGTATTACAAAAATGCTAAGAAAGATTAAAAATATTAAGTTAAATAAATATCAGATATCGGAAAAAGTATGAAAATCATAATTTATATATTTTAATGTAGAGTGATATCCTTACTGAGAACGATATTATAATATTCTTAATCAAAGAAGTAAAATTTATCAATACCTTTTTGTAACTGCTAGCATGCGGTGCACATTCTGCATAGTCACTCTACAACGTCACAAAAAAATACCTCGTTGTATCTTTATGCATGTACATTGCATTGAAAATTGGCTTTTTTCATATAAAACTTCTTTATAATACGAAATATGATATAAAACAATATAGTCTGAAATGTTTGTTTTAATGGCATATGGCTTTAACATGTTTAATTTTCTTCTTAATGTACAATGTAACTCTTGCAATTGCCAAAAATTACGTAGTAAATAAGAGAATATTATTTGTCTTAGGAGAGGTTTATCAAATATAGATATGTTTTATCTGAACACATTTAAAAGATAATCTTACGTCAGATTTCTGAGATTCCTGGGAACTGGTGGAAAGATGTGAACCTACCATTTCTCAATTCCAGCGTCTATATACGAATCAAAACTGAAACGTTATTTTATTAAATGTTATTAAATTTTTTTTTCCTTTTATATTATTGCATCGATATCATGGCTGAAGTGTTTTCCTAAAAAAAAAAGGTGTTCAATAACTGGAGATACATCAGTTGGCAAAGCAAGCAAAACTGTGTCATGTACATAGATTATTGAACACTAATGTTTTCATCGATAAATATTTTTGAATTTAAATTTCAGAATTGAATGAGCTTTGTTATTAGCAAAGACATATTTTCTGCCAACGAAATAAAAAAAATTTCACATGATAACAGTAATTACAGTATACGAAATGAAAGTGTTTTACAACAGTGTACAATGCACGTATCTCTGCAAATTTTATATTGGATAAACAAAAAAAGAAGTCAACTCCATTAGAAAATCCTACAAATTGTCACACCTGTATTGTAATGGAGCATTTAAGCACAATATCTTATACCATCTTTGCTGTATTAACCCAAATGCAAATAGTTACTTCCCTAGATGAAGAGTTATTGACCCTAACACAGCATGTTTTGTTCATCCAGCAGCTTGAACAACTGATATCATTTTGCCCCCCCCCTCCCCACTTTCTCATTAGTCTGTCAGTATTTCAGTCTGTATTTCTCTCCGTCTGTCACGAACTTTACCTTTGCTCATATCTTTTGAATGAGAAATTAAAGATAAAATTTTTATATTACACATGTGTACTACCTGTGAGAATACCTTTCTTAATTTAATTGAAAAGTTAGTCATCTTGTTAATCATAACCCTTGGTAAATTGACAATTACGTCGTCGATATATCTTAATGTCAAGTTGAAGGCCACATTTACTCCTATGATGACTGACGTTCTTCAAACAACTATCTACACATTTTCGTTGCAGGTGTGAGCGGTGGACAGGGTTTGCTTTTAGATTATTGGCATTTGTTCCCACCACTGAGCGTTCTAAATGTCCATGTTTGCTTTGCTATGAATTTGTACTGTTTCAATGAATTTTTTTAGCTTACTACATAATTATGTAACTTGTGCTTTTAAGGCAATAATTAGGATATTAAACACTGCAATGGCTCTAATAATGCGACAGTTGTCCTGATTTTGTAAGCAATGCATAACGCTGAAAAATGACATCTTTTGTTTGAAATTTCAGAATTGTGTGCCTTTTTACATTAACTTTCATGAATTTGACTGCAAAGGGAATTCCTACGACAGAAATACAAAAACATAGGGAACATAGGATAATCTGGCGAGCGATTCCAATAGGGTCCAATAGTATAATTTTTTAGATAGCCCCCTAAGAAATTTTAAAATGTATAACACGCATTCTCAATTTATAGTCACAAATCGATCTTGGGAAAAGTCAAAAAAATTAGTGAACTGAAATTAACACTTTTATACGTCATTTGAAACATGAAAGTGTATAGTTATTAAAAATCGCAATTTGATTTACATACTTCATGCATTGTTTTGTTGGCCTCCTTCGAAATAAAAGCGGTTGGAGGGCTAATTTTACACCAAGATATTTACGTGATGTTGAAAAGCCATATTTGGAAACGAAAGACTTTTTTTTTAAATACAAAATTAATATAATACACATCAAATTTTGTTAACTATAAACATTTATGAAACGTTTAAGCACATTTGTAAAAGGGGTGTACAATATTTGATTCAATTATTAGTAAAAATAAAACGTACATAATTTTCTGTTTTGTTTATTTAAATGAAATTATTTTCTTTTTATTTTAACAAGTTTTAGCACATTCGATGATAAGCTTAATAATGATAATATTCCCTAAAATGCTACATTAATTGATTCTTTATTAATCTGTTCAGAGAAACGCACATTATTTAGAATATAAAAAGATTAGATATTTCGCCATTACCTGATTACGAAGTGTTTGTTAAATATCACGTAAATATCGCACATAGATATCATACAAAAATAAAAGTATATTCGGGGGAAAAATGATTATATTATTTCAAATTATTGAATTTTATGAATTTTCTAATCTGTGTTCTTACAAAGGGTTGAATTGAAAATTCAAGTTATAAATGATTTATCTATAGAGGACTCATGTAATTCATAACACCCCCTTCCACCATTTAATCTGTTGATTATTCACATAGCATCGTTTTTGAAAGTGTATGTGTGTGTGTGTGGGGGGGGGGGGGGGGGGTAGCCAGAGAATTTTTTTTACTTACCTGGAAAGTTGACAAGGCAAAAAAATGGGGGCAGGGTGAGAAAACTTGCTCAAAGTCGAAAATCCTAGAGGAGGGAGGCGAACTTTTTTCAATGCCAACTACATTCAGTACCAATTATTACAATATATTTTCCGTACATCACTATTAGTGGGGGTGGGGGCAACCAGCCTTTCACTGAACATTTACTGAAGTTGAAGTAAGGCTGGAGAAAAAAGGGGGGGCAGGGTGGGACTGCTCCCCCCCCTTGTTGCTACATACCAGAAATGCTTAATTGTTTGTGAAAACTTTATCGTCAAATCTCAAAAATAAAACAAAGATCGCCCACCACCCTTAAAAAGTTTGTCAATAATTACAGTTGCACATCACATGTGCTCTATAGAGCTATATACTTTCTACGTTCATATAACGTAAATTGAATTTTCAGTACCATTGAAGCATAGACGCATACCTCCTAAGTCATATGTCTATGCAACAATGCAAATGGGAAAAATTAGGTGCAAATTTTATACATGTTAATAAATGTATTTCTTGCAAAGCAACAAAAATGGAAATGGATTCAATTTCAACCAGTATCTTGACACACAACACCCACAGCCGTCTTTCTTTTTTTACCCGATGTAGAACACCCCCCCCCCCCCACTGCATGCAACGCAGCGCCTATTTTCTGGAATTATATTTCCTACAAAAACGATATTTTTTTCTTCAAAATATTTAGCTTGGTATACAATTCAAGTGTATATAACCATTTTTTAAAGTTGACCATCACTATCAGTTCAAACAAACAGCAAAATACAGACTTGAAGAAAGTTTTGTTTCAGATTTACGTTCCGAATGATAACGTGCATTACACTTGAAACTATGCAACATTAACCAATTGCTCAAAATGGAAAGATTCAATCATTAAACCACAATTCTACTTGTGAATAATATTATGTCAATCCAATTTTCAAATCACACGGATGCACAAGATATTGAGTAAAAATGTTCACCTTTGCATGTGCACTTCCATTTGCATTTCTGCACTCTTGTTACAGAAAAAATGACATTTTAAGAAACAGTGTATATTTCTTCATGTTCTTAATTTACATCATAAAGATTCACTCGCAAATCTGCTCAAACAGCTTTAGAAATTAATACTTATTTAGTTTAAAACATGGTAACGTAAATATCGGTAACGTAAATATCTTTCTGAGATTTATCGTAACTTTTAATGCCATTGTTCAATTATTCCACTGTTAATTAAAGGCATATTCTAGTGCTTGAGTGTAAGGCAATTTGGCCCATAGGGGACAGTGTAGTTCTCTTACTTAATTTGTGAATAAATACTAACACGTAAATATCGTTGAATTTTTTAACCATTGGACTTATAAGAAAAGGGGGGCTATTGTTCATAAACACAGATAAACAGTGTCTTTTTTACCTTTCCATGCAATAGAAAGGGTGCTCATGATGTTAAAAAGTTACAGCTTAGTCCTATTGAGTTAGTTCATCATTCCTTCCAGTCCTTTTGAATTTCCAAATAGAAAAGTAATAATTTTGCGGTGACATCAAAATTTGATAAATATATTAACATTTTTAAAAATCTGTGACACGCATATGTGTGAAGGGTGTGATATTCAGAAAATATAACTCAAATGTAGTACAATCTTACTAAGAAAAAGATATGTTAATGATTTAAAAATTCTTTTTGGTTTAAAATAAAAACTACACGATGATCGGCGACAGTAACGTAAATATCGATTTCTGCTATAAAATGCGATTTTCTCCTAAGACAATCATTCAAGCTACAACAAACAATTGTTGTATTTAAATCAACAACCAACAAAGGTTCGTCAGACTGGCAGAAAATAAAATTTATTTGAAATATTATATTACTTAAAACGCGGTACATTATTTAAAGCGAATTGAGACTATAAATTGAGAATGCGTGATAAACATTAATATATTCCATTATTTTACATAGTATAAAAATATCTTTACATTTATACAATTGTAAAAAAATATTCAAGAAACATTATCAAAATATCAAGGAAAGAAACACGGTCTCTTTAAACCTTGGATAATGTAGTCCTTCGCTTAAGATCATCAAGGTGTCTTGAAATATGTCATTAATGTACCCGATCCATAAAAGGACATAATTTCCTAACCTTAAATATCTATCCTATATTGAATACTCTTCAACTAATTCTTAGCAGTTTAAGATAGAAATGGATTAACCAAAAGAAATGTTCAAAAATATAGTTACCTTAGCAGTAATTAATGAATTAAGAATGCATTGAGGTCTATGGAAAAAAGTTTTTTTTTTTCAAATAAAAATTTAAATGCTGTGAATATGAAAAAAATGTTATGGAGAAAAGGTGCATATAATTAATAAGAATAGAAAAACAATTAAAAAATAATTTTTTAACCAGAAAGATTAAAAAAAAAAGAATTTTATTGATTAAAAGTAAAGGGGGATAACTCTTCAAGGACTTGTCAAGATCAAAAATTAGGACACATTCCGCTCTTACATATTGAGACTAAAACATGAGGATTATGTCTACATATACTGAGCATTAAGCCAATATATATTTGTTATGCATTCAAATTCATTGAATCTGGGGCTATTTTGGATCGGATACCTTAACATTGATTGAGATAAAATATTCTTATTACAAAATATGTAGGTTTTATTTTTAAAAATTCAACTTATTCTGCTACAAAGAACGAATCCTTTGCTCATATTTTCTGGTTATGAAAAAAATTAAAAGAATCGTGATAACCCCATTCCCAACCCCCATTTCCAATTGTTCTAAGACATGTACAGGGATCTCCATCGTTTGAAATTTTACTGTGTTGCAGAGTTTACGCAAAGCACTAAAATTTTGCGGTATTTTCGCGATCAAATTCACAACGGTAAATAACTTTTCATTATATAATTACAAAAGAAAGTATGTGCACATTTTTTTTTGAAAATCGCTCATTCGTTACACAAATGGTGTGGTCTGACATATTGATTAGAGAGAAGTAAAAACACATGTTCTGAAAAGCAGAATAAATTCTGGTCGATACAGTCAAACTACTTACCATTTTTGAAAGTAAATTTGCTATGATTATTTGTCAGTTTTCTTGATCGAATTAACGAATTACAAAAAAGAAACTTCAGAGTAGTAAAATACTTTTAAGAGTTCCTTGAACATGTTGAAAATTTTAAGCAATTTATGTACATCAATTAAATGACTTCGGTACGATGTTATGTTTGACTTACATGTACAGTGCTAACATAATTCTAGATCTGTGGCTCTAAAGAATACATTTAAATATTAAAGAAAAATTAATTATACAATTGTATTTTAATGCAACTACCAATTAACCGTTACATGGAAGTGTGAAAACAAATTATTTGTCTTTGTTCTTTCATGCATAAAGTCCGGTGAGGGTCTAGGAGATAATTGATTTTGCAAGATGAAGCCCTGGCAATTGAGTGCTCTATCTTTTAGAAATGAAAGACGGTAGATTTGTTTAATCAAAGTTTCAGTTAGAGAGAATTCATATGTTTGGATTTTCTAATTATCACACCACAGCAAAGTTTTTACTATGTCGCATGCAAAAAAAAATTGAATCGTTACTGTGACGGAGAAAATTTTACTGTGTCGGAAGCAACACAGTAAAACAGCTCATGGAGAACCCTGCATGTAATATAGTTTATGTAATAATAATAGTCTACAACAATCTGATGTATATTTTTAAACTAGTATTGCAGAGTCCATAAACCAATCAAAAATATCTGTTAATTGTTTCAATTTGAGGGTACGAAAAATAGGAGAGTATTTGAAATGTATCAAATCTAATTTGATAATACAAAAATGCTATTTTAATTTACCTGAATAAGTTTATTTGTAACTTACCACTGTAATTATTGTCACTCTTCTTAGAAACTAAAAACCTTATTCGATCTTCGATCCCTTATATAGATATTTATTGATTGATTTTTTTTGTCAAGAATAAACTCCACGACATTCAGATAAACCTACTAATCAGATATCGTTTTGAAACAGGAAGTGTATGTTCATGTAGTAAAAATGGGAACTAGGCATGTAGAACAGATTCATACCGACTTAATGTAGAATGATATTTGTTGTATATTCAGAAACAAAGGTCTTTAACAATTCCTAACTTACAAATCTTGGTTAAACTGCATCTTTGTTTGTAAATAATTAAGAATCATCAATAAAAAATATGAAAACAAAAATTTTAAAAATCAGATAAAAAATGTAAGGAGCAAACATTTTAAAATATATGCATTTGTTAGCAAACAATAAAAGAGCTGAAGTCAATGGTTACAAACAAAGGTGATTATTGTAAGTTAAATAAGAATGCTGTTTTAACTAAAAATTTAAAATTTTCATGTTTAACCTAAAAACCGCTAACAGTTGCCCAGTAGAACGATGTTCGCTTCGTGATCGGGTCGATCGCAGCGCCGCGTCAAAGTAAAATCGTAAGGTACCTTGTGATGACAGGCATTGGGATAATTAAAGCCGTCATTTTTATACCTCATTTTGTCATGAATTAAAGATATCCGCGGGTATATTTTGGCGTCTACAAATAAGTGAAAAAAAATCGTAAAACAATATAAAATCATCCATACTACAAATTGAACATTCAAATAATGAAATTTTACTGTAAGCGAAAACTAGATATTAATGCGACCTGCGGAAAGAAAGTAATTAAATTCATTTGTATTGTAAAGCAGGGGGTAAAAGATACCAGCAAGTAAAGACTGGGAGAGATAAATCAACTGTGCATAAGAGTTGCGCATTTTAAATAAATTTCAATGCTTAAATTTTCTTAGGATCATTTCTTGTATAAGGTACAAAGTACAAAATCTATTCTCACTTTACACATGCATATAAATAATGATAGACCAATCTGCAGACGGGAAGTCCTTCCACGTGTCTTAAGGTTGAGAAAAGATAACAGTGAATATTCTTTTCGAATAAGAAATTTAGAATATAGCTTATTCACTTGTCAACACAAATATGTGCATGATTTAAAGAAGAAAACAGCAGGGGAAACACCTAGAATATACTTTCGAAACTGAAATAATCGATGAATGCAGTGCATGCATACGTACCTATCCACCTCTGACACATTTTTATACGATAGGATACAAAGATATCTGATGAAAACAACAATGCGATGACCTGACCAGATTGAAGTCGCAAATTGTTTCATTTTTCATTTTATCAACAAAAGTTGGCATCTCATATAACGTTTTGGCTTAATCTGTAAAATAGTGTATATTGATGATTCCCCTATGGATATTTCATTCTTGAACGAACTTTTTTTTTACAGAATGCACTTAAATATTAAATCCGTTTGTACAATGTATTTATATGAGAAAAAAAAATCTTAAATTTTCAAACGCTTACTAATGAACTCTGTTATCATCGAAAGAGAATATAAAGGGAAAAAAATGATTTGTTCATTTTTATCGGATATTACTAAAAAATGCTGAATAAATCTTCATGAACAATGCAAATTATTCTTATAAATATCGTAAAATGTTTATACAATGTAGCTACGATATCGTGCTTTCTGATAGAAAGGGTGTCAAAGGTTCGATATACTTGTAGATGTGTGATAAGTATTAGCAATCCCATTTTTGTATTCATATGAAACTAAATTTGGTAATTTTTGAAACACTTATTGTGACCTTCAACTTGACATTCAGATATATCGATAACGTATTGTCAATAAACAATAGTTATTGCCTTTCTTATTTCGACACGATATATCCCTGTCAGCTTAAAATAAAAGATACCACAGATACATCTGTTTCATATTTTGATATTTTACTGGAAAAATACATTAATGGTCATCTAACAACAAAGGTATATGATAAACGTGATGACTTTTTCTTTTTAATCGTCAATTTCCCTAACTTGTTCAGCAATAAACAATGTACCTTTGTTACCTGCATTTAAAGCTTTAATCTTTCAGTAAGTTCGATGTAGAAGATCATGTTCTATGAGTGAACAATGTAGTGAACGAGGTAGGTTATTGAAAAATAAGTTGATGAAGCAAGAATATCGGCAGTCTTGTTTAAAGTCATTATTTCTTAAGTTCTAACCTAATGACCTTGTCAACAAATACAATTTATCATTAAGACAAATGCTGACTGTTTTTTTTTTATTTCATACTGATTGTTGGTCCATTATTAACACACTGGATTTTCCTAAGATTTTCCGTTTTTTCCCCGAACATGACAAGAAGCACGTTTAAATGTTTAATAAAACTTTCAAATTTCAAATACAGAGACGGATAAGTTGTATAGAAATAATATCTTATTCTTTGCAAATTTATTACGTCCTCTGACAGTCAGACTGTTGTTTAAAACATCGCAATATATCAAATCTTTATTGCCTTTACTCATTTCTAGCTAGAATGTTTTCTATTGATTTAATGTTAAAATTATGTAATTTCTGGTAGAGGTTAACTTGACAATCGATTTTAATTATAAATTTTAAATGTGATCTTCTACCCTTTTTTATTTACGCAGATATTGGAGCTTTTCCTATATTCTCGTTTTTGGAAATAAAGTAAAATATGTATTAATACAATTTATTTTGAAATTGGATTACAATTAACATTTTTATATATATTCATCAACAATTTAAAATATTCATTTTTGAAAATATTTACATAAGCTTGTGGCTTTAAGGCAATTTTTCAGCTGCCATGGCATAAAAGTCTTTTTTTTTTTAAATATTGGTCAAAATATTTACCAATTCCATGAGCAGCTCTATCTCAAGCCAAGAATACCCCTGCCATGTGTTATTGTATGTATAGTCTTGTTTCCTTTCTTGCACCATATGTGCTTAGTGAAATCATGATCTATGGATGCAATACAGGGACAGAGGTTGTTGAAATGAAAGCTTAATGAGCGATTCTTAACGACGGTTACCAAAGAAAAAACGTTTTTCATATATAATTTGGGCAAACATTTGTATATCTCATAAAAATACGTACACTTTTATACTAATGCAAGATTAAAATGGCTTGTTATATCAATGACTGCTTACTCAGTTTCTATATAATGATCGAGACAGAGAAATGGTCATGATCTAGTAATAGAAGAAAATACAATATTTGTATCACGAGAAGTCAGATGGGTTGCATGTTGTACTGTGCTCTAAACACTGTTTTTTATTATCATCCCAAACATGATGAGACTGGGAACAATTTCTGTGGAATATATAATTATGCGAACACGTCACGTAACCATAACAAGTGTCACATGACTGGTAATCTTCGTCAGGGACTCTCAAACAGCTGTCTACGCATTCACCGGTAGTGACGTTTAAATTGTTATTTGCGCAGCCACCTGAAATACAAATTAAAAAGATAATAATACCGTTACCTTCTTTTTAAATCTTCTGAATGTCTTCAATCTATGATATTTTTAAGGGGGAGGGATAGTTTGTTATAAAATGAAAAAGATTTTAAAGTCGATAGTAAAAATTATGCCGAATATTTACTTTAAAAAGTTTTGGCATTTAAAGAAACCTTTAATCGTAGAAAAGAACATACCCCCATTTCTCCTTTCAATGACTGCTATCAATTTGTCTTCGAGATTTTTAAATAGATCTTTCATCATATCTTCTAAGTATGTTTTGGTCTTATTGGATTGTTCTATTATTAACTCCTTCACATCTGAATTCGACGTTTTACTATGATTAGAAAATACTTTTATTGTGTTTGCCATGTCCTCCGAAGATGATTGTAATTGGTTAAACGATGCTTCCATAATATTTCCTATTTCATAAATTGAAGTATTTGTTCGAATCGACATTGTTTCTATCATTTCTCCAATTTCTGTGAAAGATCTTTTTGTTTTGTTTGATAATAAAAGTAAATTGACTGTCAAATTTGAATTTGACACCAAACTCATCTCCGTGATATTTATAACTTCACTTGTTTTTTCGCCTTCTTGTCGTTGATTCTCAAGAAGTATTCCTAGTGAGTTGTCATTGTCTGCGAAAAAAGAAAGAAAAGAGCTACTTATGCAATAAGGATGTGAATTCAAGATTAAGAACTCTTATAGTTATTGTAAAGTTTCCTTTATTTCTCTTCATGACAGCCACTTGTTCATGCGAAGAGAATATCATTAGAGAGTGTGCTGAATGAAGTGCAAGTGAATGTTTAAGTCTCAAAATTTGAAAAGGGAACATATGCACTCTTCACCGGTACGTACAAATTACATGGAAATAGCACGTGCTCTCTCTCTATAAAAGGGTCACGCGTCAGCGTGACGATTTCCTTAAAACGGCAATAATATCCAAAAAGACCTATTTTTTTTAATTCCTCTCATTGTTTATCATAATAAACTTCGTTTTATTAACGAAGTTTATTAATTACAATTTTCTGGGAATTCAAAACAAACCTCTTAGTTTCTAGTTCTTGACCGCATTCCAAAGTCATGACGTTGCTAGTCACGTGACCCAGACGTGCTCTCTGATTGGTTTAGAGGTAAGTTTAATACGTCATTTGAAGTTGTAAACACGAAACAGCTGATTTTACAAGATTTACTATGCCCTTTATCTATGACGATATTTATGATGTTTGCAAAAACAGAAGATTCCTAATAGATTGGCTTCAAACTAAGGGCCTTTTAGGAGACTTTCGTAGTTTGTGTGGCATTTGTGGAGAAGGGTCATTTCGTTTTCAAGTTGTTGAATATAATTCAGCAAAGATGGTGAAGTATGGAGGTGCACAAACCGCAAGTGTAATAAGAAAATATCTATAAGGGAAGGATCGCGGTTTTCAAAATCACACCTGTTACTGGAACAAATTGTGAAACTTACTTATTATTGGATTTATGACTTACCTGGCGACTTTATTTCACGAGAATTAAAATTAAGCAGCGAACACACAAAAGTGGACTGGAGAAATTTTGCCAGAGAGATGTGCTTATGTATTTTGCTACAAGATAACGAGAAGATTGGAGGACCAGGTAAATCTGTTGAAATCGATGAGAGCAAATACGGTAAACGAAAGTATCACCGTGGAAAAAGAGTGGATGGTGTCTGGATATTCGGTGGCATTGAGAGGGAATCCAAAAAAATGCTTCTTTGTGGTTGCAAGTGACAGAAGTGCAGCAACTCTTTTTCCTATAATTCAAAAATACATTGAGCCTGGAACCACAATTTATTCTGACTGCTGGAAAGCGTATTCCTCATTAAAAAAAGAAGAATATCTCCATCTGACAGTGAACCATTCAATAGAGTTCAAAAACAAGGAAACGGGTGCATGTTCTAATTGAATAGAGTCAACGTATATACATGTACGTAGTTATGGAAAATTACGAACAACAGGAGCACGCTTCCTGGAATATTTTTATTGGATAGAAACTTCATTGCAAAGAATGAGTGGAAATACCTGTGGCGGTTTTCCTGCATTATATTGGGAGATTGGTAGCACGAATTGGCTACCTCCGTGCAGAGTAGTTACCGGCCCAACCCCTAAAATGCCAATGATGTTATATGCACATCAAGGTATAATTTGCTTACCCTTTAAAGAACTGGTTTGCGTCCGAAAATTTTCATTCAAGTCCTCTATCGTAATCTGGCCAATGACAAAAAATATGAGCAATAGTGCTAGTCCCGCAATCGTTACTGCTGTGATGAATATTCTAACTTTGCTCATCTTGACACACATTCGCTTGTTTTTCAAATTCTCCTTAGAAATATGAAATATAAATTTAAAAATGTTGAAATGCATAACAAAAAACCAAATAAACAAAATGGAATATTTAAGAATTATATATGTTAAAAAACCTTAGAATATGGAATAGAACTCTCTGCATCGAAAGCATGGGCGTGTCTTGATTGCTGAAATTATATAGGCAAAGAAAGTATTAATTATATTCTGTTGATATACAACAAATAAATTTATTAGATCTTATTCTTTAATTTTTATCAATCTGAAGTTTAAATTTATCAATGTAAGAAAAAAACTCACATTTGAAATTCCAAGTCTGAAATTATTCATTAAATGACCCTACAAATGTAGAAACATGAGTCCGTAAAATCTTAGGATAAATGCCTTATAAAAAGAATATTATTTGCAAACAGTTACACTTTCTCTATTTGCTATAACTCTTTCTTTTTTTACAAGTATAATTTTCATAAATGCCTTAGAAAATCGTGACACTTGTTCAAAATTAATGTTTTTTAATAAATGATACCTATGAGTCTTACGGCGTTTTCTCTCACAACAAAAACATGATTTTTATATAAAATGGCATCCCTTGAAATTGTACCAGCAAAAGATTTCAACCGATAATACTGATAGGCTTAATTCTTTCAAGCAAAATCCTTAAATAAATTTTTGTTTATCAAATTTTTTTTTATTTTTGTCCTTATAAACAATCATTAAGAATCTTACATTTCCGGTAGGGTTTGAAAAATCCTGCAACAGTAAATAAAAATTATTTCACATCAGAGATACATCTTAAAATCATATAAAAAAAATTAATGAAAAAATCATTTAAAGCAGATACTTGATTTACTCACATTATATAGAGCTGGTATTTGTCTCTTTGTTGAAATGGATACACATTTATGATGAGCAAGATTTGGCAGGACATCTGGTTGAAATAAAATATAAATAACATCATACCTGTATTTATTATATTTTTAAATCTCGATTTATAGATTTTATACTAACAGTTTTTTCACAATGATAAGGATAAAGTTATGGCATGTGATTTTTTTTCAATACTTACTATTATCATAAAGTGGTCCACTTTTGTTCTGAAAAGTATAAACTTCTAATTAGTTTCTATGTTGAGTCCTGGATCCTTCAAATACCATTAAATGTAGCAGTATTTTTTAAACCGTCGTTAAAAGGTGCTATAAAAGCAGCAGAAATTTCTCCCTGAAATCTGCTCCCGTTACAACCTTTGTTATTGATAAATTTCTCCTATATGCATATGCATTTTGTCTAAAAACCTTAAGTGCAAACTAAATGTCGCTTATACATGTATCTTCTTATTGCAATTGATTTCAGTCTAAGTGTAAGTCTTTTCATGCAGTAGCTAGAAACTTAAGATATAACGGAACTACTGATTTCAGAAACTTTGTGTTTGTCATTGAGCAATATTATTTGATGAGTAAATGCACTTATCTTGACTTTCAAAACATGTTTTGAAGATTCAACTTTAAAAAAAAAATATACTGTATAAATATTTGTACATGTTTAATTAAAGTATTGGTATAGAGCATAAATGGAAGTAGCTTACAAAATTTTGAAATTACTTTTTTTTTTAAGAAAACAACTCTAGTGTTTTATTGTATAATCACAAATTTTACAGAAATTTCTGTTACATGGAAGATACGAAAATTTACAGAATTACAAAACTTTAATTTTTTTTTACTTAGCTATAGTATAAATCTTATTTCAAAAAGAGAAAATTGAAAGATTGATATAATTTGTGAGACTGAGAGGGGAAAAATAATTGTTTTTCGTTTCGTGTACTTAGAAGCTGGATATTGAAATCTCTCTAAATAATCACTATGCATGTCATGAAAGTTTATCAACTCTTCAAAAAGAAAACATGCAGGGTGAATAATACTCACCAGTCTCATTTGAAGTTCTCTATTATTGTTTGCCCTATAGATGAAAAAAAATAATTCTGCCATGTTTAACCCGTAAGAAAGACATATCATATGCATTTGAAACCTACTGATGCATGTAAAGCAAGATAAAGGGAAATAGGTCGTGCATACCTCCACCAGTCCTGGAAATCTCTGTGCAGAGACAGGAGTTATATCATTTAATGTAATATTAACCTATGTGGGGACTTTTATTAACTGAAAGCAATGCAAATATTTATTCTCAAAAATTATTTATAGGAAGTCTTGCAAGTAATAAATAGAGCTAAAGGCAAATGATAAATACATAGATAGGAACTATAAATACCATATATTACTTAATGTGTTCGTTAAATGTTTTACTTTCTTATAAATATCATTGATAGCTGTATAACAAATTCTAATCTTACCTGTTAATGTCTATGTATCCACTTGTGGCTTTAGATAAATCTGATTTCTGTTTTGTAAAAAAGTCATGCATTTTCTGAATATTACAAAACTGTAGGAAATACAAAATAATAAAGATTTGTGTTATAAGTATGTATACGTGTGCGCACATTTTGATTTTTATACTTCTCTTTACTTAAGTGAACCTTAAAAATTCAAGATTAGTAAAAGTGAGAAATCTGCAGTGTTTAAATAAAATATATGAAATCAATAATACAGGTGTGTCCCTTTTTGAAATGGACTTCGAAGATTGAAGGACATCTTGAACACTGAATTTATGAAGATAACTTATTAACTCTTGAAAAGTATAGTATCTAAGTTTTACTCACTTGTCTTTCTTGAAGTCTTCCATTATTTGCCCTTAAAAATTAAATAAAGTAGCATTTTTTAACATCCAAGAAGAGATTTAACAAAATGTAAGAAACCTATGTGTGCATGTACGACAAAAGGATATTTAGCTGCAGGTGATGATTACATCCTCGCCACAATAGAAATCTAACTATACATCAGGTATATCTTTTTCTCATTCTTATAAAAAGAGAATGACCTTAAAAAATTAGGCTTGTCTAAGTATAATTGCCCCGGAATCCTTTTGGATTTCAAAAAGTCAATTGTTTTGCCATGTTTACATTCGTTTTCATTCGATTTCTATCTTGGATTTATAACATTTATTACTTTTCGTTTTTGGTCTTCAGCTTTCACATTATTTTCATTATTCGTTTCCGGCGTGTGTGACCCATTGACAGGGGATGCCCACTCCTTCCAAAGTACCCGATTCAACCTCTAATTTTTTCTGAGGTCTTAATTTGCTGTGTTCCAGGTTTGTACGGTTAAACAGACTTTTTAGCTGAAATACTGTTCAGTATCTCCATATATTATATTTCAGGATTTATTTCTCCGTAGAAATTACAAAAATGTAGCTTCAATAAGGCTAGTATTTTTATTAAAAATTTTGTTCAAATGTTCTCTTTACGTCTAGATGTGTCTATCTGCTTAGACAACCAATTGATTGTTATTTATTTCCTTTAAAGAAATCTTATAAACAATCGAGAGTCATCTTTCTTAGTACGTTTTACTGAGAACTATGTAAGAAACAACCCATGAAATGAAAATATCTAGAACATTCTTCGATTTAAATTTCCTTAAAAAAAGATTATTGTTTTTAAATTGCATTTCCATTGTGTTTTTAGACGAATCATACAGGAATGATTTCTCAAAAATCAAATTTGAGTTGATTAATAATAATGATCCGTACAGAAAAATAATGACTTACTATAGGTGCTATGTTACATTGATATAAATTATATAACATTTTAATTTTACTTTATCAGTAGTACTCATAATTTAAAACCCGTCTATTATTTTCGCAACTTACTTTTTAACACCTAAATATCCACTTGAGCCATGAGATGAATCCTCTATCTGTAAAAAAAAATGTCAATTTTTAAATATAAATCTTACGGAAAAAAAATTGTTCGTAAAATATTATTTGAGAAAAAAATATTTTGCGCTCGATTTCAATTTTTTCTTCATTATTTCTTTAAGGAGAAATCAAAAAAGAATAAAAAAAATTTTAAAAATGTCATATTCTACCAGAGGCTTCAAATCAAAAAGCACAAGAATATTTTGTTTTGTATCTTTGTTTTGTTTGCTCCTTTTAACCTATAGTGGATACATTTTTATCAAGTGATATTGGAGTTCATTTCTATAAAATAGTATGTGTTAAAGGACTTTTAAGATCGAATTTGAAATTTTGAAAGGTTTAGAGGAGAAAATTATATGTACACTTTTTTCAATAAAAAGATGAAAAAGCACTTTTAAATTCAAGATTCAATAAAAAGCTTTAGATAAATAACTCAGTACATACCTCGTCACCTGGATAATCCGGAGGTGGATATCCCTCTATTGAAAGAAAATGGATGATATCAATTCTTCTGCAATTCATTTAACCCTCTGCATGTCAAATAAGCATCAGACAGCTTTTTATACATCTACATGTACATATATTTTTAAACGATTCTTCGTGTTACTGTGTGCTGTAATTTTCGTGGTCCAGAGAAGATGTTGTAAAAAAAAAAATCAAAAATTTGGTATCATATTTTATATGAATGCAATAGGATGAGTTAACCATGCATCTGACACATACCTTGCTTCGGACACTTATAGACAATAAACTCTTTTTCAACTTCAGAGTTCCGTGTACTTATTTGTTTTTGACTTGAAGCTGAGGATTTAAATTTTTGGATAATACATTGTACCAATTGTTAATATAATATGTTTTGATAAGAAATACCCCGAGAATGGCCTTGAAGTAACGTCATATTTTACATCATCAAAGGAGAATAACCAAAACAATTAAGATTTTGCCATTTTTAGAGTTATCGTTCTTTAAATTCGACTATCACGGAACGAGTCTGACTTGGGTGAATTTTGTCAAGGATGGGTAATTTTACATATTATTATAAAGAAATTTCACTTCAATGTTGTTTAATTCTTAATTAGAGCTGGTTTGGTTGAAAACCAAGGGATTTATAGCTTTTAAAAGTTTAAGCCAATCAGATTGTAGCGCATGTACACGCACGTGAATGCATGTGCATGGTGACAATAACATCTTGTAGAAGTCTATTATATCTATGTATGTTCCAAATCCCATCCTGTTTGGTTGAAAACCAAGGGAGTTATAGCTATTTAAAGTTTGAGCCAATCAGATTGCAGCGCACGTGCATGCACGTGTTTTCATGATAATTGCTATATATCGTGTTGTAGGATATCCTAATGTATGGCTATGTTCAAAATTTCAAAGAATTCTGTCAAAAAACAAGAAAGATATTGAGCTTTAGTTTCATCCAATCAGAACGAAGCGCACATGCATGCGCGTGAGATCTTGCTATTTTGACCATGTCATATTTTCTATGCTACTAATATATCCTTATATTATGAGTTTCAAAGCATTTTATCAAAAATGTAGAAAGTTACTCCTATATCAATTAAATTGGTCATTTCATGTGTTGCACGTGCACGCTCTTGCAAGCATTTGCGCGCAAAATTACCTTCGTTCCGCAAATCTACATAACATGCCTACTGACCCTAAAAAGGTTTTACCTAAGTCGGATGTATAGTTTACAAGATCACTCCCGGAGAAAAAAGTACCCAGGAAGAAGAAGAAGAAAAAGAAGAAGACGATGAAGAAGAAGAAAAATAAGAAGAAGAAACAGAGTAAAAACAATATGTTCCCCAACTTCGTTGGGGAACATAATAATGTCCGATCCATGATGAATTCTAAGCGGTTTTTAAAAACTCGATTTTTGATAATATTTCCTTAATAAAAAATATATAATTTTGTCCCAAATTTATATTTCGATCACATACTACACTGTAAATGTTAAGCTCCATTTTGATAACTTTTCGTCAGTAGCGATATCGCTAGAAATTGTTGAAGTACAAGGGTGTCCGATGCATGGTGAATTCACCCTATGCAAATACATTCTCCATGGACTGCTTAGAAGGGGGAATAACCAATTTATCAGGTCTAGGTAGGGGTGTAACTAGAGGTCATTCATTCCGTCGGGTGACGACCCTACTCAGACCTGATAGTTTTTTATGTCTCCCTTCTTAACAGTCCATGATTGTTTTTAGCATCCTGTAGAATCTAAACAATTGAAACGACAACTGTCAGTCTGCGCGCGAGAAAGACATAACCTATTGTCTCCACTTTCGTGACATGCTCTAAACCAATCAGAATGACCGTATAATACCGCTAATATACTGAAATCATTTCCATTTAAAAGATATTCACGAAAATTAGCATTTTAGGTCATTTATATTTTCCAGAGACGTTAACTGATGAAATTATTTCATACATGTAAACAAACATAAACACTGTGATGATGAAGATGGGTGATGATGAAGAACATCATCATCATTAGCAGCAGTAATACATGTAGCATGACATTATTACCGTAATTGAAATTACATCAAAACAAATCTAAATGAAGGATATGGCAATAACGAACAGTATTCAACATCAAAGTCCATAAAACAATACAAAATAGGAGCAGAGCAAACACGGACCTCCGAAACATCAGAGGTGGGATCATGTGCCATGTAGGAGTGAGCATCCCCTGCTGACCGGTCACACCAGCCGTGTTCTCCTTGTCATGATCGGGAAATAACGGGAAAATCTGTCGTCAATTCAGTGTATGAATAATGGACTAAGTATTTGAATGAAAAACCTCAGTCGGCATTTGACTCAGTGATAAATTGTATTTGATGACAAGGTCATTGTATCGACCATAGAACTTACGAAATTATGACTTTAAGCGAGACTGCTGATATTCTGGTCTCATCAATTTGCTTGTCAATAATTTACCTCGTTTTAGAAATTGTTCATACGTAGAGCAGGCTCTTGCGTATCGAATCAACTGTATATTATACACCCCGTAAGCAGGTGATGAGGGTATATTGCTGCATAAGTAAGGGAAGTTAACGATAGAAAAGTTAAAGTCATCACGTTTAACATATAGCTTGGTTGTTAGATTACCATTAACGTCTTTTTCATGTAAAATACCCAAGTATGAAACAGATGTGTCAGACTCTGTGGTATCTTTTATCTCAAGCTCACCAGGATATATCGTATCGATTGAATGAATGCCGATTTTGAGAACTTGATGGATGGATATTTCAAAATATTTTTCTTAGCTCAGTTGTAGAAACAAAATGTGAAATGACCAAAACATGATGAATCTCACTTGCTGTCTTTGACCAAAAGGGTACTTATCATAAAAATAACAGGTAGGTTTGGATCGTTAAAAAAAGGATGTATTTATCAGTTATCAAAGTTACAAAGCTCCAAATCTGCTTTCATTCTGTCTTACTTAAAAATGTTCTAGAATTTTTTTAAAGCAAGTGATTATCATAATTCTCTCATGAATAAAAATTACAAACACATAACCGGCTTTTAAGATTTCATGAAAGTATTTTTTCTGTATTTTGATATCCTTCAAACTTTTACAAAAAGGCTCTGCTTAATAACGCGCACATATTCCAGAAGGAAACATCAACAAAAGTTGACAAAAGAAAAGGAAGATAAAAACATCTTATAATAGAATCCGACACGTAGACTTTTTGGCGGTTGCCCCCTCGTCCAAATGGTCCGTGACTCTCAGGCACGGGAAGACTGAGTCTGATATTCATTCAATAAAAATACATGTACTTCGATGTACATCTTTTGTATTAATTGAGTTTTGTTTACTTTTGAAATATTTTCTTACCAACCCTTCAGAAATTACTTTAGTCAGTAACCATTGCCGTTGACACGATACACAATACACTAAGATCGAGGTTGAGATACTTTTAATCAGCGAGGAACTTACCGTCTACAATGTATGTCTGTGGATTTGAAGAAATTTCCGAATCTGTAGATGCCTTAAAATTGAGAATAAGAAAAACATGTTAAACATTTTGTGAAGTTTAAAACATTATTATAATATTAAAAAATAATAATTAAAATATGCAATAAAAATTATGAAGGATGATTATCACATTAATTTAATTTTTTGTCATCCACAAAGCGCAAAGATTATACCGTTAATCCTAGAGTCAGGAAAGAAAAGAATTGATCTTTATAATTACGTCGTGGGTTTGAATCCCATTGCGGAACGTAAAGATTGGGCGAGGCCACTTGCAAGAAAATATCCCTAAAGGCCCTGTCACACCAAGCTGCGTTCACATGGAGTCATTACGGCGATGTTAAATTTTTAAAATCGCTGTGGAATCGCAGGAAAATTGCACATATTTCTGTAAAAATTTCACAATATGAAGATGTTACGGCGTCCCTACGGCGATTCTACGGCGATAACACGGCATTCTACTGCGTTCCCATGGAGATCTCTCGGCGATTGACTGCGCTTCCGCGGAGTTTTCACGGCGCGTTAGGAGTTTTCACCTCGTGTTCACGGCGTTCTCACTGCGCTGGCTGCGTTCTCAATACGTTCACAATGCGTTCTATGCTCATTGATATATATTCAGAAGGAATGTAAAACATTTTTGTTTAAAGATTCAAGTTACACAATGAAAAGACTTCTAAGCATACCAAGAAATATTCTTAATCATCGAAAATGTTCTATTTAAATAATTTAGTACTAAATTATTATTAGTTTTATGATTAAACTCCTTTTTTATTCAATTTTATCGGTTCAGATTTGTTGTTAGATTTTCTTTGATTTTATTATGAATGTACAAATAACACACTGAAAAGTTTTCTACAAAATTTAAGTGAAACAATAGAACAAGTTCTGGTGTAATTTTCTCTTCTATTTTTTTCACTTTAATGCTCCTAGTGCAACAAATACGTTGGAATTATTGCTGAATAATTTAATTTTACTTGTAACACGTCATTTGATTGGATAAAAGATTTTATCCATTTTGTATAACATAACTTGCCTACGTCACAATGAGTTACGTCAAAAACGTATTACTCCGCTTGACGTAACTTTTAAAATTTAATCAATGTGAAGCCTTATTCTGGGGGGGAAAATATCTCATTGTCTGCACTGAAATTAAATTATAAGGAATGAAGCTTATTTCAACGTATGTTATCCGATATAACAAAACTTGGGGCAGTTTACGCTTTTCTATAAACCGCTTCGCGGTTTATAAAGCGTAAACTGCCCCAAGTTATGTTATATCGGATAACATAAGTTGAAATAAGCTTCATTCCTTAATCAAATATCATCCCATTGCTCTTGTTTTGTGAGCTGGCTGACAACGCTCTAACAACGCCGTGAAAGCGCATTGCGATCGCCATGGACGCAGTAAAAACGCCATGGGAGCGCAATGATCGCAGTGACAACTCCGTACTGTCACCGTGTAATCGCAGTCGAAAAAAATCACAAGACGATAAATCTCACTGGAAGCGCCGTAAAAACGCGATAGAAACGCAGTGCGCGAGGACTCCGCGACATCTCCGTGAGGTCTCTGTGGAAGCGCAGTCTACTATCTCTGCGTTCGTGCCGCTATCATGTGCGTCTTCACGGCGTTCGTACGGAGCTCCCACTACGTTGCTGGAGATCTCACCGCGCTGCTACGGCGATCAATCTACGTTTCTACTGCGTTCTTATCAGACCGCGATCACACGACGCGTACTTTGTGCATGCCTAAAGTGATCACCTTCCCCTGGCATTCTAGGAGACCCTACGCAACCCTATCGCGTTCAGTGGAGATCTAACCGCGTTGTCACGGTGCTGTAGGAGACTCTACTGCAATCGCGTTTTGCATTTTTTAGGACGCCGTGCAGTCGCCGTGAGGACGCAGCCCCGGTGTGACAGGGGTTTAACTGCTCAATGGCCCTAAGCGCAGAATAAAGGTATAAAATTTGCAGTCCTAAACCAGAAAGTGGTGGTGTCTCCATACATGTATGAGTGAAAAATTCTCGAGAGGGACGTCAGAGAACACAGTTAACAAACGAACTAACAAAACCACAAAATGTATGGACAAAAAATTACAAAAGTGACTATTTAATGCGAAACCTCATATCACCGCGAACTAATCCGTCTCCGTAATTATCGAATACTACATTTGGTGACTTTTATTATCATAAGTGCTTATTTTTATTATGAAGTTTAATTGAACACATTAATTAGTACAACACGTCCACCCGCCTTGGATCGGTGCGACATGAAAATATAATGAAATGAATTGAATTTAACATATTTTATTGACAAAGTCAATAGGATCGGACACAAGTTTACAAGAAACTTAGATAGTCCTCTCCTAATACAACATTCTGTAAAATTTCCAAAATAAAAAAAATATATATATACATATGGTCTACTACATATACATCGTAGTAATAGAAAAGGGGAAAAATAAGTTCTTGAAATGTACAAGTATAATTTGAATCGGAAAGGAAAATATAAAGTAAGCTTATTTTGAAAAACGACCACATTCATTTAAGAAAGTTTGAATAGTCTTGAAAAGTTCAGTCTTTTGTTCATTAGTAAGAGAATCATCGCCCCACAGCATTAAATGTACACGTACAAGTATAACATATAAATAATGACAACAAAATATAATGGTCAATGCGACAAGAAAATATGATGGTCATTGCAAGATAAAAATATGATGGTCAGTGCAAGATGAAAAATATGATGGTCAGTGTCACATGAAAATATGATGGTCAGTTGGACTTTAACATGGCTAATCTTACCATATCAGTATAATTATTTTAAATCCTTGAATTATATTCGCTGCATATCACTTTAAATACTAATGTCTAACTTGTTTTATTAAGGGTTTAAATACCTCTCCTACGTTAAATTTTCAGAAAGAAATGGTAAATCCCCTTTTTTCTATCAATAGGTTCAAGAAGATAGTTTTAGAAGATTCCATTATCCTAAATTGTAATACCCTAACTAGAAACTATATAACAGATTTCAATACTTTAAACAAAAAAAATTCCATACAGAATACAAAAGGTCTGTCTGTATATGATACACTGATAAACTTGCAAAATAAAGATAAAGTCTTTTTTAATTTCTATAGCTTTTTTGTAAGAATTCAGTGTAACTGAAAAAGTGTTCTATAATTGAGGTACTTGTATGTTTTTGCAAAAATTCCAACTGTCTGCTACATGTATATGTCTTTTCACTGTGTTCATGATCCAGTTAATTCTGCATATATTTGTTAAGAAAAATTAATTAGTAACCATCAATCTCTCTTGTCATATAAATAATTTAAATTGGATTAATTAGATGCTTAGAATTGAATCACAAGCTTTCTCCACCATTAAACTACTTTTACAGTTTACAATTAATGTCAGATTAAAGTAAAACGGATGCCTAATTTGAATGAATAAAAAACATATTTTAGGCATCTAAGCATCAAATAAAATGCATTACTATAAAAATATCACTTATCAGTGTTGTATTTCGTACTCTTTCATTTGTAGATGAACCATATGAGTTAGATTCACTCTGTACATACACTTAACATGAATTTTTTGCAATGGATAGTGTGTGACATTAACAACAACAAACAGACTTCAAAAGAGAAATTCCGAATAAATTTGTTGGACGTGATTGGAATTTAAAATTAAAATTAAAATGATCATAATTATTCAGTTTGACACAGTTTCTTGATCTTCTTGTTCTTACAATGAATATGCTCTTGCGTATCAACTGGGAGATTCAAACCCTGCATGCAGGTGATAAAGGTACATGTTAATTGCTCCATAAGTAACAGAAGTTGACGATAAATGTGAGACAAATCATAATAAAACTATCAAATTGGCACATTCAGCAAGGACTCAACTGTGGTTTTTCAAAGGAAATGGACAATTGTACATAATATAGTTATGTTTTAAATAAAATAAAACACCAAAAAAATATATCATGGAAATATCTCTTACATATGAGAAAGAATAATCAAATGATTACTTATTCAAAGAGAAAAAGAAAACAATAAGTAAACATAAAACTGATAGGTGTCTTTTTTATAATAAAAAAAGACATCTTCAATAATATAAGAAATTGTTACAATAAAAGCTGTTTTTTTCTACCCCGCTACCATGGTTAAATATTGATATAGAGAAGTCAAGAAAGACAACAAAAAATTAAAAAAGAATTATAGGTGTCTTTAGCATATGGGGAAGGATATTCATGTTTTGTAAAAAATGGGGGGGGGGGGGGAATACAAAAAAAATCTTGTAACAACAACAGTCGTATGCATTGAACGGACCACAGAATTCAGAGATTATAAATAATGCATGTAAGATTTATATTTTCAAACTATTTTTAATCTAATGAGTACGTATTTATTGTAATTCTTTGATAATTCAACAGTATTCAAATCGACAATTAACGATCAGTATCCAAAACAGAGCTTAGTTACGAACATTTACCCTATTTTATTCATGAAAAGATTGTTTTATTGTGATATATTTTGAGAAATCCGGTTCACTTACCGGTACCTAAATCTAAATTTGTCATGTGATACAAATATTTTGTTATGACATAACCGTATTTTAATTGAATACCTGACGACAAAGGATGTCAGTGTAGGATATTTGAGATAATGTAATACAAACATGTCTGACAAAAGCAAATCGATGAACACTGTCCTTGAAATATATAATTTGTTAAAAAGTCTCTTTTAAATTCTTTAAGCGTCAAACTGAATGTATTATTCCTTTGAATGCTTATTTTCTAATCTTTAATCTATTAATTGTGTTGTAAGGTTTGCTTCATATTTTTTTATGAAGACCGCCTTAAAAGTACTTCCTAGTAACACAGAACTGTTTACATGTATGTTGCATACGGAAAATGTGTACTTGACAACCAAACAAAAGTAATTATTGAAAATTCAAGAATAAGGAATTATTAGTTTTTGATTGCATCAGAGTATACATGTATGTTACATGAAAATCTAGCATTGTATTATCTTTTGTGTTAAGTTTTAAATCTCACACAACAAAGAACAACGTAAACAGGATGTGTTTGTGAAACACTGATGTCGCCATATTGTAGCTTGAATGGCGAAAGTTGACGTTTCTCAAATGTCAAACTACAAGGTCAGGGTCAAAAGGTCAGTATTAACGGTTTTAAAAGGAAGGCCTTTTCACAAGGAATACTCTTGTGAAATACGAAAGCCTTAGTGCTAATTTTTCAAAAGTTAAGGCCAAGTTTAAACATATTTTTTAATAAAGTGGTCAAACTCTAAGGTCAACAACAAAGGTAAAAAAAAAAGCGGGTCGAAGTCCAGGGTCAAGATTAAGAGGTCAAATTTGGTGGTACATGTACGCAAAGAAAGGTCTTGATACAAGGAATACACCTGAGAAATATGAAAGCCATTGTCCTATCCATTCACAGGTTGTGGGCAATGTTTTTTTCGGACAGACAGACAGACGGACGGACATGGCAATAACTTTATATCCCCGAATCTTCGATTATAGGGACATAAAAAGTGACTGACTGCCATGCATTTTTCAATGTTTGATTGATTGTATATTGTTTAACGTCCCACTCAAGAATCATTTTTCAATGAGACACCATGCAAAAAAAATTGACGCAATCATTTTATGTGTGAGTGAAGGATCCAGTTTTCCTTTTTATCATCAGAATGGAGAAGATGTATTTTATCAATGAAAAAAAAAATTTCCTGAAATCTGATAGGCCATTAAGTCGAACATGTAATATTTTTATCCCATTATTTCATCATAATTCAAAAAGTGTATTGCATTTACTTTATGTAATATGTTTCGTGTCAGAAAATCGATTGGGAATAACTTGGAACATTTGACTACCCTAGCTACCTCCCCACCCCATATCCCATCCTAGCCAAATTCAAATTCAATAAATGAAATATATGAAAATTGATGATAGATAATTTAGCATTGAGACCATTTAGTCGGAATATTACATAATACGTAAATTTTTCTTGTGGAAATACATCTAAAAAATACTGATATATGTATTACCAGATTTATACAAAACGGGAAGCAGGGGAAAATAAACAGTGGAGAAAAATGGTCAGTTTAATATATATTTATAAAATGACCCCTCCCCTCTTCTCGAGTTTTTAATCGAACCAACATGAATCATGATACACAATAAACAGTGTCAAATTTCAATGATCATACATTTTTGCAAAATTTATTATAATATGTAAATAGATTGATTGATTGATTAATTGTACATTGTTTAACGTCCCTCTCGAGAATTTTTCACTCATATGGAGACGCCACCCTTTTGCCAGTGGAGAGCTGCAAATTTTGTTCTATACTCGGCACTCAGCGCCATTGAGCAGGGAGGGTTCTTTTTCGTTCCAGCACCTACTGCGACACGGGACCTCGGTTTATACGATCTCATCCGAAGGACCTATGTAAATAGATAAGTTCAAGATTGAGATCGAAAGTAATGACAATTATTTTTATATATATGGTATTGAGGTAGGATTCTTCTCTGGTTTCAGAGTAGATGAAATATTCTATGTATATTTGCTTATGTGTCTCATACAATTGTATATTTAAGTGAAAAGATTTAAAAGACCATATTTTTCTTTCCTCATCACAATTGTATAGCTTTAAATAGAAATGGTAAATTGTGTTCGAAAACTAACAGGAACTATATTTTTGGCGGAATGGTGGGGTGGCGTATGAAAGTATTTTCTTTCCTTCCTTTCAAATTTATTATAGAACAAAGAATTTACTTTGTTTACAATCTGAGATTTGAAGAATTTTGCAAATGTTTGCTAAATTAATAATAAGGGACTTAAGTTTTAAAATATATCAAATTAATATGATTTTCCAATCAAACTACATGTACAACTATCTAAGCTTTTAAAAGCTTCCAATCTAAGTACAGATATGAACCAAAAATCCGTAGAAATTGTTTTAACTCTCTAAAAAAACTTTTTGTTTTTCTATCATTTTGTACAGAGTGTATCTCGAAATGATTTTCTTTATCATATGTGAAAGTAAAAAAAAAATTAAAAATAGGGCGCATATAAAAATAACTAAAATATCCTTAAAAATTAAGAAAAGTTGAAAAAAATTAGGATTAGCCAAAATCCATTTTTGTGAAACTATTTGTGTCAAACTAGTTATATCATCTTATAGACCATATATAATAACATCTATTTCTGCAAAAAAGAACAAAATTTAATCTTCTGAAAAAGAAGACCTTATCGCATGATTGGATGCAGTTATTTTTATTCTTAATGTCCAGGGAAAAGGTAAAGATCTTGAAATAACCTTGACTCAAATATAAAATGGTCAAAACTAATCTAACTGATACCATCACTTCGTAATCCGTGGCATATAAATAAAATTATGACTTGTCTCTCTTCGGCGATATATTTGGTCTTATATTCAAATTCTGTTTTATCTGTTGAATTTAAATCTTATAAGAGCGAGCAATGCATGGTTTAGAATTTAGTCATAGAATCGTTTAAATAGTTAAGGAAACTCGAGATCTTACTTCCCTATCTAATAACGTTCCAGAAGTCTTAATCACTATAGATTAACATTTGGGTTCCTTTTGGTGGTAGACAGTCTCTTATTTGTGCCATTTTTCATGGTAAATTGTCGTTCTTCTTTATATTATTGATTGATTGATGGATTGTATGTTGCTTTACGTCAACATATACCTATGAAGGGCTACAAATTTTGACCTTTACTCGGCACTCAGGGCCATTGAGCAGTAAGGGATTATCGTGCCAACGCCTGCCGTGACACGAGAACCTTGGTTTTTAAGGTCTCACCCAAAGACACAGCAATTTTCATTTCAAGTGCCAAGTGCATGGCAAAGGAACGGTTCCTTTCCATTTTTATCGACTCAGGTCAGTCGCGTCCTAGCTATATATAGATTCCAGATCATGAAGCGAGCGCTCTACAGACTGAGCTACCGTAAATGGTTTTTAGACGGGGTCACGTGACCCCGTCTATTAGTGTACTGTCCGAGGCCTCAAAACGGAAGCCGTGGTGATAATACATGAATAAAATCTACGCTATATGAAAGAGTGCAGAAATTGTTTTGATTGAAATACAAACATTTTGTATCAAACTGAAGAAAATGATATGAAACGGTTTTTATTCAAATCAATGAAGCATTTTGAAAATTTAAAACTGAAAATATTAATTGTAAATCACACTAGTAAACAAAGTACTCTACTGCGTAGTATTATGACTGCGTGCGCATCATCCATTGTTTACTTCCGGAAAAATATTAATTCGGACACAGTGAAATTCGGACAATACAAAAAAAGTTTATATATAGACTTAGAAATGAAAAACGTGAAGATATATTATCAAGTTTTATTTTAGTGTATTAATTAATAGAAATTTAAGTTGTTATCAAAACTATAAAAAAAAAATCACATTTGTGTATCTAGCAGGAAGATTATTTTGACCCCGTCTTTCAATACTGTCTCAGTACTCTGATTATATTATTGTAAATATGTTACTTGGTATTTAATGTTTATCGGATACATTCGATTCCATCATTCACAGAGTATACAACTCGGATTTCCATCTAACTTTCTCCACGTTGGTAACCCGTACATACAGAAGATTCATCGAATAAACGAGTTGACACAATAATTATTCGTGGGGATGTAAATTCGTGTAAATTCGTGGATCCCGAAATTCACGAAAATTTGTCCCGGGGGCTGCAAACATTTCTTCTTTTACAGTATAATAATAAGAATTCAAGAAATAGAATGAAACTTTTTTTTTCAAATATGTAAGTTTTGCAATTTATTTTCAAACAATATATATGCTTACATACATGTTTTTGCATAAACCTTAATAAAGAAAATATAAAGAAGTCTCCGTTAGTATTTATTCCTTAATATTTTTTTTCCTGACATATTTCACATATCCGAAGCAATGTGTTAGCGAGAACTTATTTTCGTCCGTTTTATTTTTAGTAATTTAGAGGGATTTTTTATTTTCTTAAATTTCTAAGAAATTCACTTTATGGATTTTAATAATTTTCTAATAATATTTAAGTTTCTTACCACGATCATTTGTGACACTAATGGTAGAGCAGTATATAAATTCAGCATGTCATACATAAATTAACATCTGAATGTGGTATTAATGTGGCTACTTTACAAGATGTGTCCCAGATAATCGCGAACTTTTCAATATATTAAGAGGATATAGGTGGTCGGCGCACAAAATGGTTTTTTTTTTACCATCATAAATGGCATTACCAGTACTTTTCTTTTTAACTAGCATCTAGAGTCAAATAATGTTACGAAATTTACTTCCACAGGAAATCTATATTAAATATTTATGTGTGAATATTTGTTATTCTGACATTTATATCATAAACAAGAAAAACAAGTATATACTGACAAAAAGTCAGAAAAACTCAAGCTGTAGAAAGTCAATTAGGAAGTGTCATTAATATCCTAAAATGGTATAAAATGTCAGAGGGCTATTGAGTTCAATCTTCTGTAAAATAAACTACATGTACTACATGTACACGAAACCAAAATTCATATATTAAATTTAATTAGAAGAAATATAATTAATCGTACGACTTTTTAAGATGAATTTACGTGACACACTTTCAGAAATATTTTATAGAGCATATTTAGTATACTTCAAGCTATAAACGTTTTTTTGTATTTTTTGCTTAATGACGTACACGTGTACATCACATTCAATATATACATCAGTCTAAATATCTTGCTACAAGCCTGTAGAAAAGTTTTTCAAAGTGGACGGGGGGAGGGGGGCTCCGGGATCCAAAAAAATCCACGTGACTATGGGTTCATCCATCGTTGCAAACCATGGCCAAAATGTGCGATCCTCTCCTACTCCGGACCGTGGCTTGAGACGATGGGGTTCGTCTAGCTGAGCGGCATGTCCAATACATATTCCGATCAATCCAGAATAAATTATTATAATATAGGTTCCTTTACCAAAGCTTAAGATAATACGAAAATTTAACATTGATTTTGTGCTATTATTTAACTGTCACTCAAAGTACACATCATTTGCAGGTCCGTGAAAAGCAATACAGTCAAACATTCTCTCGCCGTGCATTGTAGAATTTGTTAACGATGGGGTAACCTGCGTCACCTTTCAGAGTCTGCAGTGGACTCGTCCAAGGATGCTCTGTCGGCGACTGTAAAAAGTTACCTGAGATTCCTACGCAAAGGAAAGCGCGAAATCTCTGTATAGAAACTGATGCGGCTGCGGAGCTTCACTCATTGTTCATTCGCCATAGAAAAGAATCCGATATTTAACACTTAATATCTTTGAATATACGGACGTTTTCAAGATAAGCTTCATTTTTGTTTCTAGAAATATTTTTATCTACAAAAATGATATATTGAGTAAATCGAGGACCTAGCATCGTTTTAGATAACTCAAGCCCCTCTAGGGCTTGAGTAAAAATGTCGTTATATGTTTTAAATTACATGTTTTTATTAAATATTGTCTAAAATGTTGACGTTGGACGAAACATGCCATGGGCTTACATGTACCAAACTATCACACTATCACTATATGTTACGTTAAGCAGCATCTTTATTCATTACAATAATGGAAAAAAGATAAGGTCGATAGGTGTACTCCACAAAGAAAGAAATCGCATACAGTTTAATTTTTTCTGAAGTTTCAATATCAATTTACCATCATGTAGAGGACTCGCTCCTTGACCGGAAATTTGTAGGTACGAAATGCAGCTGCAACTGTTTTAGGTTGAAAAACACCAAGCACTAGGTCATCTAAATTGCGTGTCTTTTGTGAGACCTTAAAAAGAGACACTACTAAGTCAGAAAGAATACTGACATTCCCATTTTACTGACAAACTTAGACAATCACTCAGTCTGACAATCTGCTGTTTTTACCGCAAAACTTTGACAATTACTGCCCTTTTTACTACCGTTGCTGATAAACTTTGAAAGGTGCTGACAATCTTAGTCGGTGTTGATAAACTTAGACAATTACTGACCCGTCTACCGTCCCTGCTGAAAAGCTTGGACAAGTACTGACAGTGTTTGCGAGGCTCTGTAAACATATAGGTGTCCCCTTAGCTGAATATATCGTATGGCCTTCCACGTCCCTATAACCTTTGTGAGTTTTTCGTTAGTATTAGCTAGAATTTTGATAAGAACCAGAGATAAGTAATAATCTTAGTTGTTAAAAGTATTAAATCAAAATTTTATGTCAAAAAATCACGTGATTCTTTTCATATGGAAGTAATTCAATGAGTTCGCGATCTTTAGGACCACCCTCGTAAAAGTCAACTCTACTTTCTGAAATTTAATTTAGTTTTCTACTCACCGCTTTTCAAATGGGAGGTAGCAAACAAATACCGGTAGATCCAGTAAAGACTTCTGTTTTTTTTTTTCATTTATTTTAGATCATTGTCTTAATGTGATTCTATTAAAAAAAATGGATTAAAGTGTACTGTTAGTAGTTTTCTATGTCATGGAATTTATTAAAATGCTTGAAGAATGCTTGAAGAATTGCCTGAGGACGAAGTTTGATTTTGTTTTTTTTAAGAGTTAAAAGTTTATCAATGATTTTTTGTTGTTGTACTAGTATAAGTATTTCTTGATTTTTTTGAAGGAAAATTCATGGAAATTTACAATAAGTGCCTTTTTTATCTCAAGGTTAATTATACATTTATTGCATGATAGTGAGGGAAGTATGAAAACTTATTCAGTCAAGAAAAATCATATTCCCCGAGGGCTTCGCCCGAGGGAATATGATATTTCTTGGCTAAATAAGTCTTCATGTTTCCCGAACATTCATGCAATGAATTGTTTATTATACCGAAACAAGCAAAACCTTTGAAATAAACATAAACTTTCAAATTTGGCACCGCTCTCAAATTCACTTTCATTTTTTATGTAAAGTTACTAAAACCATTTGGTCAACACATTATCATCAATTTTGTGACGTAAACCAGGCTATTGTGACGTCTACTTCTCTCGGGAGTTTTCTTTAAACGAACGATAATTATTGCGGGAAAATGCACTAAGTATCCGAAGAGGTGGAATATGATGAAAAGCATGCCGACGGCCGTGAAATATGAAGTTTTACGGCCCGATCACGTGATAACCTAGAACCAATCAGATAACGCCTTGTGTAGAATATTTATAATGAGGTATAATAATATACATTGTCCCATGAAGTTATAATGACAATATCAAAACTTTCCCGTCAGATGTGAGTTTTTTTTTCTAATTTTTTACAAATTATAAATTGAATGTTAAAATCTTAGTATATTCAAATATATTTTTTTAGTTTGAACAAAGATATACTAGTACGAGAGAATTGTTTTTGTTTTATTTTGATTGTGAACACATGAGTTGTGGGGTTAAAGTTGTCAAGCATGTAGTTCAATAGAACACAACTATTTACTGGATTCCACTATTATTCTATGGAATGACACTCTGACGACTTTGATTAATCGAAGTATTGAAAGTTCTGAAAACCGGGCTTTAATTGCGCGAGTATATTTTCTGATCTGAAATTAGTACATATTATTTTGTTTTTTTCCTTTTGGCCATTGATTTTTAAGGTGTAGAGTTTGCATGATGATGATTTAAAACAATATCCCAGTATTTAGAATTAACAATCCAGACCCCGAGATATTATATGATTTTAAAATTTAGTAATACATGTATTTCCAAGAATTTATCGCATAGTTTCTATTCATTAAGCATCTTTTTTCTCATAATTTAAAAATGCAGTCTTTGAATAGTTAAAATAACGCACATGTGTATCCTATAGACATTCTTTTAGTTTCAAACAATTAGTACTTTTATCGCCAACTACATGTAGAAACACTGATACATGAACGTTGTCAAGAAACTTTACGCATGCAAATTCTTAAAATTTCAATTCACTATACTATTAATTTGCTAAAAATCAAAACAGAATATAACCACTAACATAACATCGACGAAAATGATATGCAACATTTCGAAAAGCCCGCGCTATGGAAAATAGTTCGCTTACAATATGTGTGCACAAATTGTTATATCACGGTTATCCCAATAAAGCAAATATCTTATTTCTCTTTTAGTTTGATTCTCAAGCAAAAATATTGACCATTAACTGTTCAAGTGATTGGGATGTTAAAAATATTTGTTTGAATATCGTCTCGCAATTGACGGGACTATTTTGTTTATCGGAAGCATCTGCTTTGTTACTGTATGGTTTTTTGTTTACTGTGCTATTTATAGTAAGATAGTCGATCATGATGCCTATAGCCAGAACTTTGCTTTCAGCAAAGCCCGGCTAAAAAGCTTGTATCACAACAAAATAATTGTTAAAACACAGCAACCAGGTGAATTGCCTATATATTGTTCTCTGGACAGAGAATAATGAAAAATCTACGGTATACTGTAGGTGAATTCAGTCGCACAATACCGCGATTCAACCACGCCCACATTTGCTTCAAATGAATCTGCATTACAAACTCAGAAATAGCGCTAGTATGTACATTGTATAAGACTGACAGAACAAACTTCCGATAATAGTTTTAGAATTTTTTGTCTGTTAAATAAATTCAATAGCAATAATGCATTAATTGATGTTCAATTAAAAAAGATCCTCTTCATGTCTTCTTACATCTTCCATCTGCATTACATATATTCAATTTACATTATATTGCCGCTATGTCTCAAATGAGATTTCATATTACATCCTGTATATCTATCATTTCTATAACATGTCCTTTATCTAAAAATAAATAATAAATTGAAAACAATACTACCTTGGGATCCTTTAAATTCTGAGGCAAGCTAAACATGCTAAATTCTATTGGTTCGTTGGGCGTAATCCCGTGCGTAACCCGCAGATTTAATGAATAAATAAGTTGACAAAATTAATGTTGATAGAGATGTAAAACCGTGGATAACAATTACCCAAGAAATTAATGAATCCCCCCCCCTAAACATTGATGATTCCACAGTATAATATTAATTTCAAGGAAATAAAATGTCCGTCAAAACTCTGATATTATATTAAAGCATTTTATAGTAAAAGGATTGCCCAAGAACAAAAAGTTCAAATTTTTAATTAACAAAGATTGCATTAATCTATTGAAAAGCATTTAACATAAAAATTCAAATAATTTGAATATCAAACATTTTTAAATATTAAAAATGAATGATAATTGAAAACAATTTTTTTACCAGCTAAATTTTTTTTGATTTTTTTTACATAAATCATGTGCTCTACAAAATTCAAGGTCATGAATTAGGACACATCCCACTAAACATACTCATAGTAATAAATGGGAAGTGTGTCTAAATAAACTGATTATTTAATGCCTACATATCTGTTATGTTTTCATTTTCATTGAAGTTGTTCCTATTAGGGATTGAAGACATTAATAAGGAAATAAAATAAAACAACATGTATCAAAACAAATCAAATATTTATCTGATTAATCTACTTGACATTTAGCATTAAGATATTTTGTTTTTATATTGAGATTTTTAAAAAAATTTTATTTTACATTATGAATTTGTTTTAATCAAATCTTATCTAGATAGAATTGAACTAGTTAAAATGTATATAAGGACAGATGATTAAAAAATGGATGCATGAATTGAACAATTTTGACTTATCCTGATTGCAAATGAGGCAATTCGTAAATTTTTCAGAAATTCAGTTTTTGAATTATATTCTAATATATCCTTAAATATGAACAAAATAAATTATTACGATCATCAATCATTTGTAACATTAATTAATTAAAAAACAGAAAAGATATAAAGTGTAGTATATTAAATCCAAATGCATTACATAATTTAACATTTGAATGCAAATATGAATGTTATAACATAACGAGAGGTGTCCCAGCAAATTGCGCACTTTTTAACTACTTGACATAATTTATCATTTTTTTGTACAATGATAAGAAATGATATGCATTTAATTGTGCTAAACATAGGTGGTCGGCGAAGTATTTATAATTCCAAAAGTTGTTGCACTTAATAAATGCACGTTTGGTTTTGCTCTTTTAACTGTCAGAATCCTATTCAAGTCGTTGGTTCTGTTTTAACAACTCGATCAACATAATTATGAAATTTGTCGAATAGTTTTGAAGTGTTTGAGAATACTAAATGTTTATGATAGCCGGACAAATGACCAAGATAAAGTTGAATCATTGGTATCTTCCGTGGGATATTATTCATGTTAATACGAGGGTTGTCCGTAAAGTTTGTGGACTACATTGATAATTACTGTCAAATATTTAGATGATATGTGAAATGATTATTTTCAGTAAATTAATGTTTCTTGTTACAACTTCTTATATTTTCATCAGAAACAAAAACGAACCGGAGCACCAAGACGAAAACTCTTGACGTAACCTGACGTCAAACGCTTAATTCATGTAACTTTTCTCAACGGAGACACCGTTTAATTTAACACTTCTCTTATGTCGCTTTAACCAGTCATCAAAAATGTGTACGCTGTGTTCTGGTTTCATACCTGTAATAATATTAAACACATCTTGTATTAGATCCTGCAAATCTTCAAACCTCTCACCGCACAAAGGTGACTTTATGTAAGGAAATACAGCAAAGTCACGTTATGAACTTCATATTTTACAGCACTGAATTCACAGAAAGATTGTCCCCTTTTACGCATAACATGGTGTACATGTAAAATGTCCCTTTCGTTCGAAAATCATCTGTGTCATTTAAATACAAAAGAGCGGATATCATTACTATTTCTTCCGACTGTTTAAGGAATTTGTCTCTGACTGTGTTTTTTCCGATGTCTTCACAAAATGTTCTCTGCTCCATCTTTTCCCAAAATGTCCCTTTTTCGAAGAATGACGATCTTGTTGTATTACATTCAACATTATTACTTTTGTCAATCTCAATGAGAAAGCCATTGAAATTTAGCTTGTCCGCGATCTTTATGGACGTCTCGCACGTCTTGCATTTATCGAAAAAAAAGTGACCTACATCTCAATTCGTGACTCCACTGTGCTGAGAATACAGTATACATCCCCATTCGTGAAAATGATTCCCCCATACTTTCTAGCGTCTCCGATCCCCCGTGTTACCCGTAGTACACGGTGTTCCTTGAATGGGGGATAGATAGCATGTTAAAGGGTTTTCTGAAAATTTTAAACTCAATACGTTCGGTAGAGCGCTTGCTCTCTGATTAGAAAGTCAAGCCGCAACTTACCTAAGTTGATAAAACGCCTAGCACTTTGAAGGAAAAGTTGTAGATCTTTTGAATGATACCTCAAAAATCGAGGCCCCCAAAAAAGCGGTGTTGGCCATCCGAACGGGACAGGTCCAATCATACAATAATGGTTTAATATGGATGAAATGACATCAAACACGATACATTTATTCAAACAAATAAAAATTATTAGAATATATTTAGTTCTTTGATTTCTAATTGGTGTTTACGATTTTTCAACGATGTGTTAAGTTTTAGTGACACTACAAGAATAGGAAAATCACTGTTATTTGATGAAATGAGGACAATTTTTTTTCATGACGTTGTTATAAATCTAGCGCCGTCGGACTATATACGAGGTGTACCGGTATATACATGTATTGATGGCGCTCCTAAATTATTGTGTTTATTGTTTTAACTTAAAAAATTAAATCAATGATGGAAAGAATCTTAATATTATTGCACACAATTAGCAGTGTGGCAAAATTAAAAATAAATAACGTGATAAAAATTCAAAATCCATATTTTTGACGTTATCATGAAATTGACGTTACGTCAGATTGGCCGGTGCGGCTTGCACATACAAAGTATTTATGTCTTTAATGTTCGTAATATAAAGTGCTTTTGATTTTATTCTATTTTATTCTGATTTTATTATATGAAATTATCCTCAGCGGTCTTTCTAAAAATGGGAAAGGTATTAGCTGTGTTAGTGTTCATTTGCTTTCTGCTAAGCATTATTCACGGTAAGAATTTCGTTAATATCGCTTTTATGTTAAGTCAACATAAATTGAAGGACAAACAATGCTTGCAAAACACTTTTTAAAGAAGTCATGAAAATTACAACAAAGATATGTTAACGAAATGACATCAATAGACGTACACGAATAATTTCTTATTTGCCATTCAAGTTTTAAGAAAAAATTAATTTAGAGTGTTAGAATATTGCCGTATAACCTCCAATTTCGAGTATTGTCCCAAATATAAAAGCCAAGCATGTAGGTACATGTCCATTATTACGTTATCACTAAAATCAATGAGTGCAAATGTTGTAGGGAGTTCTATGAAACAGGTCCTTTTAACCAGGGACCTATATATAAACATATAGGTCCCTGGTTTAAAAGAGACATCTTTCGGCTGCTTTATGCAAAACACGTTGTCAGGACCGCAGAAGGAGACAAATCTATACATGGTCATAAAATATCTTAGAATCTAAGGTGAAATAGTGATTTTATGTTTTCAGGATTGATATATTTAATATCTTTTTTTTTCTATGACGTTCTTGATAGATTGGGAAAAAAAACCTTGTGATATCTTTTTGATCTATGGTAGAATTCACAATAATGTACTAAAAAGTGGTAGCCCTACAAGGTAGAGGACAGAAAGTGTAATTTAAAAATTCATACAAAATTTCGTTTTTTAAATAACAAAAATTTGTAAAAATTAAAATTATGAAATCGATTTGGGGGGGGGGGGGTTATCAAATGAATGTATGATTTACAATCAAAATAGGTCCAAAAATTTTATTTAAATCAAGGCATCATTTTTTTTTTTTTAGATTTTATCCTTTTTTTGTACTTTCTGTAGTTTAATGATAAACTTAAAAACTTAAACTTAAAAAAACTTACTAAGAAAAAATTAAATTCATGAAAATTTCTAGAAACACATAGTGATTGCTCTGGATTGTGTAATTGGACCATCTTGCGCTGTGGCAGTGACGAATACTGCGACTTCAGATATCTATTTATGGGGCTTTGCTGTTCATGTAAGTATAAAACATGTAAAATGTTTGAAAATTAATCTCAATGCCAAATGAAAAATTTATTTATTGTATAACAGATTTATTTTCAAAAATTGTTTTAATGGCCTGTTTGCTTTTGGTTTTTTCTTGCTACATTGTATTATAATTTATCATATTTTATCAGATAGGAAATTTATCAGTAAATCTAACTTTATACTAAATTATTGTTAATAAAAATATGCATGTATCAAAGAAGCTTTATATTATATTTCAGAGAATTAGCACAATTGGGAAGATATGATGCAAATGAATGAGATGAGAAGACACAAAAAGAGCTTTTTTTTCATTGATTTTGCATTAATAAATCTCTTTAATTGTGCTAATGGGAAAAAAAATCTTGAGCAGACAAAATAAATTCTGAAACTATAATCAAAAGCTTGTTCTGTAAATAAAATACACACTACTGCTGTGGTTGGGTTTTTACAGCGCTGTGGTTGGGTTTTTACAGCAAATTCATAGGAAGTGAATGGTCGTATGATTGCATTTTACCATTATGTGACTGAAATTCAGCTAGAGTACAGTATCTTAGATTTTTCATTATTCTAGTTCTCATTTGGCAATTGTTCTAGTAGTGTGTATCAACAATAATTTGATTTTTCTATTGCTACTCATAATGCCATGTTTACTGAATAATCGTTGTTTGCTACTTTTATTTGCATCCTGTGATTTCGAGAATATCAGAAGAAATCCTATTTTAGAATTGTCCGCCATATTTTTTCGATCTCTCGCTATATCCGTGGGTCCCTATAAATAGAGCCGATCACTTGGTCACTGTTCATTGAAATGAATTGTCACCAGTGTACACGGACGTCTGCAATACAAAACTCAGTAGGGGAAAAAATAACTGTGCTTCTTCCAATGAGAATAGTCAGATATCAAAGACAATTACAACAGTTGCACAGGTCAGTGTAGTATACAAACAAACATAAATATGCGTTACTTCGAGAAAACGTAAACAAAGATAACACAGGTATAACCAGAATGAGCATGGGTCTCCATCCCCCGCCGATACCAGCGACAATAAAACAGTCAGGTGTAAGGAATGCTAAGAATATACTCCGATATGAAATCGTAGAAAGTGTTATATTTGCATGGCGTAGTCCTATTTCCGAGTCGTGTTCATCTTTAAGAATGATTTGACAATGTTTACTATGTTTATCATTTTAAAAGCTGAAATCGTTCTTAAGTGTACATTTACTCAGATGACAAAAACATTTCACTGATAAAAACGAAAAAAAAAACACCTACTGCACATTGTACAGCTTTGATTCTTTGTTAGATTTCAATTGAAAATAACTAGGTCAATGACCTACTTTTCATGCTAATGGCCCCTGAGTATTTCTGGGAAAATGCCTCATTTTTCAACACTATAGTCAGTTTTTCCTTTACACACAAAAAATTACAAGCAACAAAACTCTTAAAACTAATGGAGTGTTATAGGAAGGATATGGAGATACCGAAAAGTATTCATTATCAAAGTCCATAAAACAATACAAAATAGGAGAAGAGCAAACCCAGACCTTCGAAAACTCAGAGGTGGGATCAGGTGCCATTAGGAGTGAGCATCCCTTGCTGACCGGTAAAACCAGCCGTGTGCTTTTTGTCATGATCGGTAAATAATGGAAAAAATAAGTCGTCAATTCTGTGTATAAATAATGGAGTAACAAACAGTATGAAAAACGTCAGTCAGCATGTGACTCAATGATAAATTGTATTTGTTGTCAAGATCATTGTATCAACCATAGCACTTACGAAATGATGACTTTAAACGAGACTGCTGATATTCTTGTTTCATCAACTTGCTTGTCATTTATTTACTTCGTTTTAGAAATTGTTTATTCGTAGAGCAAACTCTTGTTTATCGAATCAACTGAGATTTATATACTCCGTATGCTGGTGATGAAGGTATATTGTTGCATATGTAAGGGAAGTTGACGATAGAAAAGTTTAAGTCATCACGTTTATCATATATAACTTGGTTGTGAGATTACCATTAACGTCCTTTTCAAGCAAAATATCCAAGTATGAAACAGATGTGTCAGACTCTGTGGCATATTTTATCTCAAGTTCATTAGGATATATCGTATCGACGTAGGAATGGAAATTATCATTGTTAATTGACAATACGTCGTCGATATATCTAAATGTCAAGATGAAGGCCACAGCAAGTGTTTTCCTCTTTTCACGCATAAGATTTTGCACAAATTCTGCTTCATATGAATATAAAAAAAGGTCTGCTAATAACGGAGCGCAATTGGTACCCATGGGAATTCCAATAGATTGTTGGAATACCTAGTCTCCAAAAACCACATAGATATTGTCAATCAGAAACTCAAGCTTCTCTTTGATGCCAACTTCAGAGTACTTGTGGGTGCAATCAGAATGTATTTTAACAAAATAAGGCCCAATGACCAGGTTAGTATACCTACGAGTTCCATTTTTTTTTTGAAAAGGCAGCTGTCAATGATATAAAAAGCCTGAACTTGAATTTATTGTGGGGAATGGTTGTTTATAAAGGGCACAGCGTTGCTTCATATAAATAAGTGATTAGAGTTTGGGCCATAAACTTTGTTAATTATTACAATCCGTAATTTTTCTGTCATATTTCTAATTTTTTTTCTCCATTTTTAATCGAATATTATAAAAATCTGAGTAATAAAAACTCTAAATCATTTATAGCCTCAGGTTCCTTTTGTTACCCTTTTTCTAATGCTATTTATATTATATGAAGCCAGTGATCAAATTATTGAGATATGTTGTCTGAAATGGTTTTTGTTCATATTTTTGAATTTTTTTATTACATAGCATTCAATTATTTGAAATAATTCATGAGCTTTTATTTACATAATATTTGCAAAATTATGTTTTGAAACACATTTAACTTTTACATTGTAATAAATATTGCAAGAAATAATTTATTTGATAAAAATTAAAAACTAAAAATTTAGTACGAATTTCCTCTGCATAACCATTATAATGACTTCGTGCCTGTTTATTTTCTGTAAAAAAAAAAATAAGATATTAATTATTCTAATTGATTTTGAGTGAAAACTTAGTAATTTCGTCCATTTAGAACAATTTTTGATTTTACATATTATAGTTTATATAATTTCATGTCTGACTTCTGAAACCTGAGTAAAAGTTATCCTTAAAATAGACATACTATTACAGAATATTCGCTTTGTCTTAACGTTAAACAACCTTATGGAAATAATTATCGTTCTTTGAAAAAATATGCGTAAATAAGAACAGAAAAAATAAAAATATAGCATTTCTTGTTCATTTGTAAAAAATGTGTTTTTTTTTTTTTTTTTTTTTTTTTTTTTTTTTTTTTTTTTTACATATCTTGACCAAACTTAAGTTTTTAAAAATTTAATCAGAAATTTTAATCTTTTTCGAAATTCTTTTCTTCCAGTGACAATAATTAAAGAAATAAGACTCCTTTTCACTACATTTTGTAAAACACATTACATTAGTGTAGTAGCTTGTATTTTTTGGAGTACGTGTGAGATCGAGACGAATTGCACTCACAGCAGAAGATGTTGTGTTTATAGTCCTATGAACGCAAGCCAACAGATGAGTGCAGGTACAAGGTACATGTACATAGTCACAGTGGTAGAAAAGTTAGAGTATGTAAACTGAAATTACTTTCATATTAATGTTGCAGTAGGCTAAGTAGAAAAACATAGAAAAATAAATAGATAAATAAATAGATAAATAAATAAATAAAGAGATTTTTAGTTGAATGTGAATGTGTAAATAACACAGACTTGCACCTTAGCATATTTTCTCTAAAGCGCTCGAGCTTTCTAAAAAATACTTACATGCGTGATTTACACACCGATAACTCACACAAAACGTAAAAAAAATTCTATCCTTAAACATTTTAAATAAACACGCATTTTGAGAGTATTACATCAGCAATACTAGTTCCCTTTTTATAACCTAAACTTTGCTGCGGACTGTCGAAGCTTGATCTTCATTGACGAAGTACCATTTTAAAAAGCGATACTGGTTATCTTAAGAAAAGTATCTGTGTATGATACATTGTAAAAGCAAGTTTTTCTTTGTTATTAGTCTATAGGACAATTAAATGTCAAAAATAAACTTACATAAACAGACTATTATTTGGTGTACCCCTGTTTTAATTCATTTATTAAACGTCATTAATGACAAATTTACATGTATGACGATATGTGTCAAAGCGCTTTAAGGTTTGTCTCTCGTGAAATTTGTTAAATCAAGGATTTTTTGAGAAGTACATGTATATTTTGAATAAGTACTCATACTGTGACTCAAAATCGCAGAGAAAATAGCGGGTCAGTGTGCATCTTGCTGATCTACGGTATAATTAAGTTGACGTTTTTGCACTTAAACTTTAACTCTTTGGTAAAATACTTTAACCTTTATTAGCTCACCTGAGCTGAAAGCTCAAGTGAGCTTTTCTGATCACATTTTGTCCGGCGTCCGTCTGTCTGTCCGTCCGTCTGTTTGTCTAGCTGTCCGTCTGTCTGTAAACTTTTCACATTTTCGACTTCTTCTCAAGAACCGCTGAGCCAATTTCAACCAAACTTGCCACAAAGTATCCTTGGGTGAAGGGGATTCAAGTTTGTTCAAATGAAGGGGCCACGCCCTTTTCCAAGTGGAGATAATCATGAATTTGTTAAAAATTAATGGCATTTTTAAAAAATCTTCTTCTCCAGAACCACTTGGCCAGGAAAGATGAAACTCATGTGGAATCATCCTCAGGTAGTGTAGATTCAAGTTTGTTCAAATCATGACCCCCGGGGCAAGGGTGGGGCCAAAATGGCCGACCCAAGTTTTACATAGGAATATATAGGAAAAATCTTTAAAAATCTTCTTCTCCAGAACCACTGGGCCAGGAAAGATGAAACTCATGTGGAAGCATCCTCAGGTAGTGTAGATTCAAGTTTGTTCAAATCATGACCCCAGGGGCAAGGGTGGGGCCAAAATGGCCGACCCAAGTTTTACATAGGAATATATAAGAAAAATCTTAAAAAATCTTCTTCTCCAGAACCACAGGGCCAGGAAAGATGAAACTCATGTGGAATCTTCCTCAGGTAGTTTAGATTCAAGTTTGTTCAAATCATGATCCCCGGGGCAAGGGTGGGGCCAAAATGGCCGACCCAAGTTTTACATAGGAATATATAGGAAAAGTCTTTAAAAATCTTCTCCAGAACCACTGGGCCAGGAAAGATGAAACTCATGTGGAATCATCCTCAGGTAGTGTAGATTCAAGTTTGTTCAAATCATGACCCCCGGGGCAAGGGTGGGGCCAAAATGGCCGACCCAAGTTTTACATAGGAATATATAGGAAAAATCTTTAAAAATCTTCTTCTCCAGAACCACTGGGCCAGGAAAGATGAAACTCATGTGGAATCATCCTCAGGTAGTGTAGATTCAAGTTTGTTCAAATCATGACCCCTGGGGCAAGGGTGGGGCCAAAATGGCCGACCCAAGTTTTACATAGGAATATGTAGGAAAAATCTTTAAAAATCTTCTTCTCCAGAACCACAGGGCCAGGAAAGATGAAACTCATGTGGAATCATCCTCAGGTAGTGTAGATTCAAGTTTGTTCAAATCATGACCCACGGGGCAAGGGTGGGGCCAAAATGGCCGACCCAAGTTTTACATAGGAATATATAGGAAAAATCTTTAAAAATCTTCTTCTCCAGAACCACTGGGCCAGGAAAGATGAAACTCATGTGGAATCATCCTCAGTTATTGTAGATTCAAGTTTGTTCAAATCATGACCCCCGGGGCAAGGGTGGGGCCAAAATGGCCGACCCAAGTTTTACATAGGAATATATAGGAAAAATCTTTAAAAATCTTCTTCTCCAGAACCACTGGGCCAGGAAAGATGAAACTCATGTGGAATCATCCTCAGGTAGTGTAGATTCAAGTTTGTTCAAATCATGACCCCAGGGGCAAGGGTGGGGCCAAAATGGCCGACCCAAGTTTTACATAGGAATATATAAGAAAAATCTTAAAAAATCTTCTTCTCCAGAACCACAGGGCCAGGAAAGATGAAACTCATGTGGAATCTTCCTCAGGTAGTGTAGATTCAAGTTTGTTCAAATCATGACCCCCGGGGCAAGGGTGGGGCCAAAATGGCCGACCCAAGTTTTACATAGGAATATGTAGGAAAAATCTTTAAAAATCTTCTTCTCCAGAACCACAGGGCCAGGAAAGATGAAACTCATGTGGAATCATCCTCAGGTAGTGTAGATTCAAGTTTGTTCAAATCATGACCCCCGGGGCAAGGATGGGGCCAAAATAGCCGACCCAAGTTTTACATAGGGATATATAGGGAAACCTTTTAAAATCTTCTTTTCAAGTACTTCAAGGCTATGATTAGTGATATTTATATGGAATCATCCTCAGGTAGTGTAGATTCTAATTTGTTCAAATGATGAACGCCTGGAGGGGGGGGGGATAAATTCAAGCCCGATGTGCTCAGGTGAGCGCTGTGGCCCCTGGGCCTCTTGTTATATTTTATCAGATGTAATCATGGCAGTAATATAATTTTATATAACACATAATAGTTTGAATTATATTTATCACTGAACAAATCTTGCAAATTAATGCGCGTAAATTATTGTGTGACCTTTTTGCACTAAAAAGTAACATATTTGGGGGTATTAAAAGACTAAATATGCAATAAAGCATTTTCTTAAATCAAGCTTTTAACGACTTAAGTGCTGATCAGTCACAAGTATCAAGTACTTTATCATAATGAAAGAAAAAGTTGGTGTCAGTGATGTTAATTTTGAAATATTGGTCAAAATATGTCATTTTCAGGCGAAAATGGTATAAATTTTATCTAGACTTATTTGACATATCTTTATTTTTTGGCAAAGTTTGTTGAAGGGAGGTGTAAATCTTGTTCTAAAAATATAAATTAAGACCTACATTAAATATTCCTAGCAATATCATAGCGTAAAATATTCTCCGAATAAAAGTATGTGAGGCTAAAGTTTCAAGATATCAAATTTAATAAATGTGCAGATTTGCAGAATTATTTTCTAAATATCCTTCCATGACAAGAAATAGTCCCTCATAAACCTTGCGTCTTTGTAGCTTTTTGAACAGTTTTTTCGTTAGTTGTTAAAATATTAACATTATTGAATTTAAATATGTTATAACAAATCAATTTTAATAAATAGATTTGAAGCAAGATCTCTGCGTGAACCTTTTTAAAAAGCTGACGAGTGACATAACTTAAATTAGACACTGTTAAAAATGGTGACATTATGCGGTAATGTGGAGCACTAAATTATTAAGCAACACTATGTTGAGCGGGATATGACCCCTGTACATAGGGAAAGGAGATGTTAAGGTCAAGATCTAGTAAAAAACTTGAAACTACTTTTTGGTACTAGATCCATTATGACGTCATAATCAATTTCAACTTTCTTTTTCCCGTACTTTACGGCCTTAGCAGAATCATGTAGAAAATAGGGTATTTTCATGACATTTAAGTTGAAATCATATGAAAAGTAAACCTGATATTGATTTAAAGAAGAGGCCATGAACATACTAATTACCGTTTTCTGAGAGACTGTAGGCAATCTGGATACATTTCCTTTGTCGAATATGAGAAAAACTCATCTATTTATAACTGGTTTTCTTAATTTTTCTTTGAAAATGACAGTTTAAGATACAGTTTTTCATCTTGTTTATCTACAAATTATGCCCCCAAACACCTTATTTGACCAAGCTAAAGTTTTAAAGCATCAATAAAGGAATTTATTTCTCAAAATTGATAAATCTGTAGGCACCTTTCATTTACAAAATCTGGACCTTAATGATGAAAAATATAAATTGAAAAAATTTCAATCAAAGTACCTAGACATTACACAGATCGTCTGGGAGCGACTAAAACCGAATAAAAATAAATTCCACAAGTCTGTTTGACTCACTAAAGTAACTCTTAAAAATTATCCACGTCTGTCTACTATAATACCGAAATTCCAACTGATTCAAGACTAAACGTTAACGCAAATGGACGTAGTATGACACAATGAGACGTTGCAAAACCCGAAATCACGATACATTCCAGGTAAAAACTGTATATAATTTTCCGCGACCGGTGTAAAGACGAATAATGACCCCCATCGAATAATGAACGGGGGTCATTTTTCGACAGTGAAAAATGACCCCCGGTCATTATTCGACGTAGAAAAATGACCCTTTTGCCCGTAGAAAAAGTGTCACCACCTTAAAAATTTGCAGAACCCACGTGAAGAAAAATGACCCCCGTAGAAAAATGACTCCCTGTGGATTAAAGCTGAAATTTTTACGGGGCAAAAAAAAAAAATAGATAAAGAAGCATACTGGCCAAAATGCTCACCTGAGCTTATTTGGAATAAATTGATATGTTGATCTCATAACAAACGATTAAAGCTATATTTTAAGGCCAATGCGATGATTCAGAATCTAAAGGAGTAAAGATTTATCGAGTCTTAAGGGTAAGGTAAACATTGTTTTTCGATGGTGGAAATCATCGTGCTGACAGAAAAAATAAGCAGTATCATATATTATTCTATCCTCCGCTTGAAAAGCGGGATGGTATAAAGTGATCGGGATGTCCGTTCGTCCGTCTGTTACGCTTTTGGGTATCCATCTGTTATCCGCAACTCCTCTTATATATAAAAAGATGTGTTTGTAAAACAGCTATGCCCCTGTATGGCAACATAGCAAAGATTAAACTTTTCTTAATGCAATTTAAATATAATGGTACCCAAAGTAGGATCTTCTCACAGGAAATACAATTGCAAAATAGTAAAGCCCTAGCACCACTTGTTCAAAATTAATGGCTAAGGATAAGTTTTTGAAAGGTAGGTCGAACTCAAAGGTCAAAGGGTCAAAGTTGATGGTTTCTTAAGAAAGGTTTAATGTAACAAGGATTACATTTGTGAAGTATGAGAGTACTAGTATCTACCGTTTAAAAATTATAGCCAAAGTAAATTAAAAATTTGGCATTTTTGTGTAAAATGGGACAAACTTCAAGGTAAAGGTCAAAAGGTCAAATTTGGTGGTACCCAAAGTAAGGTCTTGTCACAAGGAATATACACATATTGAATATGAAAGGCATAGCTACAATAAATGAAAAGTTATGGTCAAGGTTAAAGTTTTTGCGGAGAAACAGACCGCCAGATAGACAGCTAGACATACAGACAGACACGATAAAACTATATACCCCCGAATCTTCGATTACAGGGACATAAAAAGAAATGGTCTTCAATTAACTTTTCATATTATGATACAGTATAAAGAAGACGTTACAAAAATGAAAATGTTTGTTCTGATTTTCATATTCTCTGAAAATATACTCAGAACTGGGTAAAAGGATGGAGTAAAACAAGAATTAAGAAATCTAATGAATACTGTGTGTTAAATCAAAAGGTTATGTCTACATCTATAGTTTTTGCATTAGAGTGTGTATTTTACACTAGCCCATAGCTTTACAGAGCATATTTTTAGGTGTTATACCCACCCCACCCCTACTTATTTAGGAGGAAGTCGATTATCAACAAGAGCGACAAAAAAAACTACCCTACCTTTATTTTTTCTATAAGGAGGGACTAAAAATAAGCTTAAAATAATCTTCTATTCTACTAATTTTTAACTGTTACTTTGCCACAATACTTTCAAGTATACCCCCACCAACATTTACATGCTTTAATCATGGCGAAGTAAATTATGATATGATAGAACTTGTGTGAAGGCTTAAATCATTTCAATGTTTTATCTAGAGCCTCTTTCAATATTATTGAAAGGTATAGAGTTTTATTGATATTTTTGCTTTTCATTTATTTATTTATTTATTTTTTTTGTTTTGACTTAACGTATTTTTTTTTGGGGGGGGGTTTAAAAATCTCCTCCTCTTTCATTGTCAAATAGGATATGCCATACAAGTTAAACGTTGAAATGAAGGAAAAATTAATTTTTCTATCAAAGAGTATTGGAACCTGATCGTTGCATGGTTTGATTTCTAAAAACAAGTGGAATATTATTCTTTAAGCAAACACTATAAGGAGGAATATTAAAAAGAAATTTTATTTACTTGACTATTAAAGAATCACAAAGAATCACTTTTCACTTTAAAGGGGGTCATTTTTCAATGGGGGTCAATATTTTATAGGACTAACATATGAAATAATGACCCCTAGGACACTTTTTCTACAAAAAATGATTTTTTTTCTACGGTCATTATTCGTCTTTACACCGGAAGTAATGGAAAACGAGAGTACAAATACGAAATGACAGTATGACTTATAAATACGGTAAAACAATGATATACAACAAGTCTAAATGTAGTTTTAACATACAATAATAATGAATGAATCTTCCGGTCAGAATAAATGAAGATCACAAATAGATAAGCAAACTTTTAAAAGAAATATACACACTACTTTTTTTTATTTTTAGATGACATTATTTATTGAACGACCCTCGTATATATATATATATATATTCATATCTGCAGCATGACATGTTGATTTATTGGTTGCAGTTTAATCTGTTCTTTTTTCAACGTCACAAATGATTAATAATGCTGACAAGTAATTAACTCAGTTTTTAATTATTTTTTTAAGTTAAAATTTTAAGAAATGATTGGTCGAAATGAAATCTAGGATGAGATAAAAGGTCCAGATAGTGCTGAAACATTATCCTCAGCGGGCTTTCTTAAAATGGGAAAAGTATTAGTTGTATTACTGTTCCTTTGCTTTCTGCTAAGCATTATTCACGATAAGAATTTTGTTATCTCTTTTGTGTATCAAGATAAATTGATAAATTGATAAATAATAAATAATACAAGCAAACCTTTTTTTAAAGAAGTCATGCAAATTACAAAAAAAAAAAAGATTTGTTAACTAAATGAAATGAATAGTTGTACACGAATAATTTGTATTTGTCATTCAAGTTTTAAGAGTTAAATTAAGAGTGTTCGTGAATGTTGCCGTTTAACCTCCAATTTCGAGATGTATTAATATTATTTGAGATATACAAGTTTATCTTTTAAAAAAGATAAGTGAGCTAGCATTTAAGCAATTTTTAAACACAGAAAAGAAAGTACGTGATCAAGTGATTTGTTTTGCTGAATTTCTTAATGTTTATCGAGGCTGGAGTGTGGTAAAGTAATATTTTTTGTGAAATATATTTTATAGACACATAGGTAAAGAAACGAGGGGGGGGGGGGTGAAGCTTTTATGATGACCCATTGGAGGTTCCAGAGAGTTCCGAATGAGAAGATGTGAAGTAGTTGTTTAGCCCTTTGGGTCATCTTTGTCAAGAACTGTTAGGTTAAAGGCAATACACATTTTTTTTTTTATATATAATGGATTTGTTCATAATTTCTAGTGTAAATCCTTGTTTTTATGAGATTTTTTGCTTTGACTACATTGCCATGATTGCGAGCATATAGGAGCATATAGAATATATCTTTACTGTGATGAGGTTTTGAAAATACACGTGTAAAGACCATTTTGCTCTTAAACGTAAATAAAACCTCCCTTGTCTTTGTTTAGAACAATCAGATAATGACTCGGGCTTTTCCGTCAGAAAAAAAGGAAGTTTGAAGTATTATAATTATGTAGTTATTTTTAAAGTGTAAGATACACAATAAATAAACAACGTTATTCAAAGGTACAACGAAATTGTTATCATACGGTATATCTATAGTAGTTTTAACAGTTTTCCCAGAATGCACGACCGTGAAGACGAGCATGCATATTCCAGGAATTTGGACTAACGTAGTTGCTAGCGCTCAAGAGCGCTAGCAATAAGCCGAGCCTGTAGGTAAGGCTTTTGCAATTCAATTAACATTTCGAGACCGAGGAGGTTCACGGGAACGCAGACATTATTCTACTAACAGTTTTAAATACGACTGATCGTTTCCTCTAAGGTCGCCATGTTTCGATAAAGCTGTTCTATTTATAACCCCAGAGAATTAATTTGCTTGCCTACTAGAGTACTGACTGTGAGAAATAGAGATGATTTAAACCTTCTTTAGGTTAAAAATATTCCGTATTTTCTTATAAATTTGTTTGTATCATAATTATATTCCTTAATTGTTATGAATATGTACAATAAAAAAATCATTTTTTTGCGTTGTAATTTAAATCAGGGAGTGTATATTTTGTGGGGAGTTCTATGGAACAGCCCCATTTAACCAGGGACCTATATACTAACATAGAGGTCCCTGATTTAACAGAGACATGTTTTTGGCTGCTTCAGGGAAAAAAAGTTGTTTAGACTGTGGAAGAAGACATATCTATATATGGTCTTAAAAAGTCTTAGAATCTAAGGTGAAATAGTGATTTTAACTTTCAGGTTTGATATTAAATATCTTTTTTCTATGACGTTCTTGATAGATTGGAAAAAAAAATTGCGATATCTCTTTGATCTGTGGTAGAATTCACAATAATGTACTACAAAGTGATAAACTTACAAGGTTGAGGACAGAAATGTCATTTTAAAAATCAAACAAAATTATTTTTTGGAATAAAGGTTTGTAAAAATCAAAATTTTGAAATCGGGTGTTCTTGTTTTTGGAAATTCATTATATCACTGTATGATTTACAATCAAATTATGTCCAAAATGTATTTCAATCAAGGCAACATGTTTTTGAATTTTATTTTAAATTTGTTATTTCAATTAAGGCACCATTTTTTTTTTTAAATGTTTGGTACTATCTGTCGTTTAATAATAAACAAAGAAATCCATCGAAAAATAAAACAAAATTTATCAAGAAAAATAATTTTTAAGGACAGACGATACGTTCCTCAATAATATATTTATATTTAAAAGATTTTGGTATTGAAGTAATGCTTCTTTAACGTGTTTATTTGCAAAGAAAATTGACGTACCTTACAAGGCATTTGTGCAAGATACCAGATAATATCGTTCCTACGGAAGCCCTAAAGGGACATAAGCTTACTTGTTATGACTTATTTCTTATACCTTGTTTGTTGCGACTTGTTATAAATTATTTGTGGCTAGTTAAAACTAAGTGTAAAGTAGCTATGTAGAGCGTGTAGCTTGGCTTAAAATGATGTGTTTAGATCCAATTTAACTATGGTTTTTAATTGTACTTTAATATCTAATACAAATATGCCCACTAAATTCTTATCTGTTGATATACGGTTATGGTTTAAATAAACATGTGATAACAAAAATACAAAAGCTCATAACACAAATAACAATATAATCGATCTTTTTTCGTAGGATATATGATACAGGCAGTTTGTTTACTATAATTCATCAAAAAATATTTAAATTAGAACTAAACATTTCATTTTTTATGTCTGCTTGCCTTACCACCTACATCAAATAAGAACATATCTTCTCTTTAAAGAATAAAAACGGTCGTTTATTTAAATATGCAATAAATGACAATGGATCAAAAGCACAATATAAAAACAACTACAATTAATCAAAAAAAATTTAAATTAGAACTAAACATTTCATTTTATAATAAACATAAGCCAAGTTACGACGTTCTCCATATCTACTTTACACTTAGTTATCACTAGCAACAAAAACTTAATAATAAAATAAGTCAAGACAAATAACAAAAAAGTCATAACAAGTAAGTCAATGTCCCTCCAGGGCTTCCGTAAGTTCATAAATAATCCTTTTGGAAATAAACAGTTTGCCAATATCACATTTTTTAGAGTTTCGATTCTTTAAAGACAATCAGAAATCAGTTTAGAAATCAGAAGTTAATCAACATTTTGAATATGTTTCATACATTACTAAGATATATGCAAAAAGATTTTTGAGGAACGTATCGTCTAACCTTAAGTAAAAATACAATGGATGAAATTTTCTAGAAACACATGGTGATTGCTCTGGATTGTGTGACTGGTCCTTTGGCTGTGGCCCAGGCAAATACTGCGACTTCAGATATTTATATAAGGGGCTTTGCTGTTAATGTGAGTAAACGTTATATGTTTGAGAATTAACCTCAATGCTAAATGAAAAGTTGATTAATTGAATAAAAACATATTTGCATAAAATGTTTTAATAGTTTGTTAACTTTTGGTTTCCTTGCTATTGAAATTTATCGTAATTTTTCTCGGATAGGAAAATAAATGGATTCAATTAATATAACTTTGCAATAAATCATTGAAATAAAAATATGCATGTATCAAATTTAAAACTTTATATTTCAGAGTATGAGCACAATTGGAAAGATATGATGCAAATGGATGATATGAGAAGAGACAAAAAGAGCTCTTTCATTGATTTTGCATTAATAAACAAAAAATATTTTTGAGCAGATAAAATAAATTCTGAAACAATAATCAAAAGTTTGATTTGTTAATACAATACACACTGCTGCCGTGGTTAGGTTTGTAAAGCAAATTTATGGAAAATAAATGATGGTATCTTGGCATTATGTGAATGAAATTTAGCTAGAGTACAGTAACCTTAGATATTTCATTATTCTATATACATGTAGCTAGTTAGGCAATTGTTCTAGATGCTGTGTTTGAACAATAATTTAATTTTTATGCTACTCATAATGCCATGTTTACTAAATAATCTTGATTTTATTACTTTTACTTGCATCCTGTGATATTGTCGAGAATATTAGAAGAAATCCTGGCTAGCAAAAGGGCACGTCTGCTTGTTCCAAGTGAAGAAAAAAAAACAAGATTTGTTTGTGAGACACCGATGGTCCATAATGGCAGCTTATGACGAGGGTTGAATTCTTTCAATTGCATGTCAAACTCCAAAGATCAAGGTCAAATTTGGTGGTTCCCAAAGGGAGGTCTTGTTACAAGTGGGTCAAACTCTAAGGTCAAGGTCAAATGAATTTAAGTTTACTTAAATTTTTTTTATCGTAATCAATGAGTATCCTCCTTGAATTTTAAATCTGTTATATTGTATAACGATATATTATGGTGATTTTGTTGTAAATGTCTTAGGAGAGGCAGAGATTGACCAATCAAAATTTCAAAATTTAAGAAATTACAATCTGGTCACGCGGTGTGTTACTCTGCCTCTTCTCCCACCTACAAATTAGGCGGACGATGTTTTTTTTATGTTTTATCTATTTTATCAAGTGATTGGTGAGTAACATTTTTTATCATGTCTTCAATGGGCAAAACTTCGGTTGTCATTCTTGGTCATTCAATTCTGCGTCGTTTTTCACGAATTCTTGAAATATATAAGGCATGCATTTTTCAACGAAAAGGATAAATCACCCTTACCAAAGTAAAATTATTGCAGCAATATTGCTGCTATATTGCGGCAACATTGCAGCAACACATTTTTGTCACCAGAAACAAGCTTTTTGGGTTAGTGAAATATCACCGCTAGCGGCAACAACTTCTGGTGACATTCCGGCAATACTGTGAGAAAAAATGAAATATCACCGCTAGCTGCAACAACTTCCGGTGACATTCTGGCAATACTGCCAGAAAAAACTTTCTGGCAACATCTAGGATTACCCATGAACCATTTGTTGAGCATGCTCAGTCATTTACTTCCTCTTTTTAAATAAAGTGGAGGGAATTCAAAGGCAAGCATGTTTTGCTTCATTACTGACTTGTATCAAGTTGATTAGAGTTGTTAATTGTGTACAGTGGGATTAGTCAAGATGAGTAGTAAGACTGCATTATGTGGACTGACTAGAAAAAAGAATTTAAGCAGAATTATAGGAATGTGTATACTCTAGCTGTTTCCATATCATCAGACTTGGTGAGTCAAAACCAATATTCTTTTTGAGATGTCAATGATTCAATGGAGATAAAAATTGGAAAAATTATACATGTTATATGTGTTTCAATTAGTGCTTGTGATGCATGCATACTAGACTTGTATGTCTATATATCCTAGAGTAGCAGGAAAAGATGAATTAAAGCATGTTATTTGAAAATAAATGCAGAGTTGCTGGACATTTTCACAGTGGCATATTAATATTGTTTCTATAAACATTTTTATACCTGTCTCGATAGATCGGGGGTACATATTGTTTTTGTCCTGTCTGTCTGTTTGTAAACTTGAACCTTCACCATTACTTTTGAACCAATGAGAGATAAAGATTTCATATTTGGTATGTCTACTCCACTAATTATGTTCTTTCAAATGACATCAAGGTCAATGACCTTGTGACCTTGACTGTGACCTATATGATAAAAATAGCTTTTTCGAAAATTCGTCATAACTTAAAATTAATGAAAGATAGAGACTTTATATTTAGTATGCATAATTCACTAATTAAGCTTTTTCAAAAAACACCTGAAGCTGAATGACCTTGAGACCTTGGCTGTGACCCACATCCTTAAAATAGATTTTTTGAATCTTGGACATAAATCTTGAGCAATAAAAGATAGAGAACTTGTATTATGTATACACCCTTCATTAATTAACCTCTTTCAAATAACACCAAGGTCAATGACCTTGGGACCTTGACTGTGACCATATACTTAAAATAGATTTTTTGAAACTTCGACATAACTTTTGAGTCATAAAAGATGGAGAATTCATATTTGATATGCACCCTTCACTAATTAAACTCTTTCAAGTAACACCAAGGTCAATGACAATTTGACCTTTACTGTGACCCCTATGCTAGAAATAGCCATTTTGATCCTCTGCCATAAATTTTGAACTATAAGAGATAGAGACTTCATATTTAGTATGCATACTCCACTTCAATTAAGTTCTTTCAAATGACACCAAGATCAATGATCTTGTGACCTTGACTGTGACCCATATGCTATAAATAGCTTTTTCAAACTTTATTGCCACAAGGCGCACAGTGTTTCACAAACATATCTTGATTTTCATTATGATGATCAATATAATTTTCTATCTGTTCAAAGAATAGCAGAAGTAGCTATTTCTTATTGACCCTGTGGCTTGCTATTGTTTAAATTGTTATATTCCTCAGCACAGTTTGTTAATTGTTAGATTGATAGATCATTATTTCCATTAAATACCAATTAATATCTTAACTTACATACGAAAAACGATATAGCCGCAATATTGTGGCAATAATGCCGGAAGATATTGGCAGAAGATCAATATTTTGGTCATGATTTGCAGCAATATTGCCGCAACCCTTTTCTGGCAATATTGCCGCAAAACTAATTAACATACGAAAAACGATATAGCCGCAATATTGCGGCAATAATGCCGGAAGATGTTGCCAGAAGATCAATATTTGGGTCATGATTTGCAGCAATATTGCCGCAACCCCTTTCTGGCAATATTGCCGCAAAACTAATTTACATACGAAAAACGATATAGCCGCAATATTGCGGCAATGTATTGCCAGAATGTTGCTGCAATATTGCGGCAATAAAGCCAGAAGATGTTGCCAGAAGGTCAATATTTTGGTAAGGGCAGGAACGCATAAAAATACATTCCTGGATAAATCAAATAAAATGATGGAAAAATTGCCAGCATAAAAGCTGAAAGTAGAATGAAAATACCAAAGCGGGTACAAAAAAACTGGTAGAAATTTGCCCTAGTCAGACTATGTGGTATAAACTCAAATTCAATGTCGGAACTCTTACTACTGTTTTTTTTTTTTTGGAGTCTAGCAACTTTTAAATAAGCTATGAAATATCAACCTAATACAGGATCATTTATGTCTATACATATTATAAGTTTTAAAGAATGTTTTTGCTCATTTTGATACTACACCATGTATCGAATTTGTTATACGATTAAATTTTAATGTAGCTTTTTAAGTATGGTCCGAAGACATCTGACGTTTTAAACTTTCTCCCCAGCGTGGTCGCTATTTTTACTTTTCAGGCTAATTATCGGTACATCGCCTCGATTTTTGTTCAAAATCAACGGACAAAGCCATATCCATCAAACACTTACTTGAAACTATATCGCAATTTTTTGACATTTTTGCTGAAATCATGGTACATCCATTCTGTTTATTAGAATAACGCTTCCAATTAGTCTACTTCTCCCAATTCAGTAATCTTAGAAAAGAAAAAGTTCACTTGAGCTTTTAGCTAAAGTGAACTAAAAAAGAAATTTCGGAAGAGATAAAAACAATTGTGCACCGAGATTTCAGTTAATTTTGTATACCTTTTCATCGGTATAAAATGATTTTCAGATCAAAATGTGGAATAAATAAAGTACAGAATCTATTTTCTTTTTTTTTTTTTTGTGATGTGGATAAATTGTGATATATAAATTCTGTAGAAATTTAAGGCTTAGAGGTGTCTTTAAGAAGAGAAAAAAGATTGAATGCTGATTTTGCCTTTAAGGATTACAATATATCGGTATACCGTATAATTTATGTAGAATTTTTAGCGAAGATTTATTTTTGGCATTATTAGCGAGATCGCTAAAATTGAGTTTCGCTAAAAATTAATTGTGTTTTATTTGTAATAGCTTCTTAAATATGCATTTTAAAATCGCTGAAATAACATCTCGCTAAAAATAAATTACCCGTTTTTAAGAACAAATCGCTAAGTTTGCGTCTCGCTAAAATTTCCACATACGGTATTATTCAGTTGTCAGCACGAATATGTGCATTATTGAAGGTACATAAAAAGTCATATTAAGAGCGCTTGATGGAGAAACACCAAAACATACTTCCACAACTGAAATAAACGATGATTATACAGCATGCTTAACCAATCGTTGTCTGTCGTCGTCGTTGGCGTTGTTGTCGTCGTCGTCGTTGTAAACTTTTCACATTTTCATCTTTTCTCAAGAACCGCTAGGCCAATTTCAACCAAACTTGCTACAAAGTATCCTTGGGTAAAGGGGATTCAAGTTTGTTCAAACAAAGGACCACGCCCTTTTCAATGAGAAGATAATTATGAATTAGAGAAAAATTAATGGCATTTTTTAAAAAATCTTCTCAAGAACCACTGGACCATGAAAGATGAAACTCATGTGGAATCATTCTTAGGTAGTGTAGATTTAAATTTGTTCAAATCATGACCCCTGGGCTAGGGTTGGGCCAAAATGGTTGATCAAAGTTTTACATAGAAATATATATAGGGAAAATCTTTAAAAATCTTCTTTTCAAGAACCATTGAGACAGATAAGATAAAACTCATGTGAAATTATCGTCAGGTAGTGCAGATTTAAGTTTGTTCAAATTATGACCCCCTGGGGTAGGTTGGGGCCAAAATGGCCGATCAAAGTTTTTCATAGGAATATATAGGGAAACCTTTTAAAATCCTCTTTTCAAGTACTTCAAATTCATGCTTAGTGATATTTATATGGAATTATCCTCAGGTAGTGTAGATTCTAGTTTGTTCAAACCATGACCCCCTGGGAGCTTAAAATTAGACACCCCCCCCCCCCACACACACACACACACAACTCAGTAATCTTTCAGTTCTGATCTGATATATGCTTTTTCCTAGCAAATTGCTCAGGTGAGCGATTTGGCCCTTGGGCCTCTTGTTTAATATATCACATTGAGCTCGAAATAAAAGACAAATAATCTGCAACATCTGTTTTATTTTTGAATGTTTTATTTGAAAAAGGTAACAGCTATATTTGATTATACATGTAAAGTTGATGACAGCAACTTTTCTGTTGTCAACTTTCTTTATTAATGTAGCAAAGTATAATAATTATATTATGGAAATAATTATATTCTTGCGAATATAGTAATGCCTGTCAGTTGATTCATGTCATTAGCTCTACTGATCAGATACCAGAAGAGCTTATGCGGTAGTAATGCATCCGTCGTCCGTCCGTCTGTCAATCTGTCTGCAAACAATTTTTCAAAATGCTACTCCTCCTACAGTTTTGGTCTGATTTCAGTATAACTTGGCACACAAGTAGACTACACTAAGATACATAATTCTGTGTATCAGTTTTTGATTTGGATGAATGGTGTTACTGTGGTTAGTAAAAATAGAAATTTCTGTGAAATTCTTTCAAAATGCTACTCCTCCTACAGATTTGGTCTGATTTCAAGATGACTTGGCACACAAGTAGACTTCACTAAGGTACATAAATCCGTATATCGGATTTTGATTTCGATGAACGGTGTTGACGTGGTTAATAAAAATAGAAATTTCTGTGAAATTCTTTCAAAATGCTACTCCTACTACAGTCTTGGTCTGATTTCAATATAACTTGGCACACAAGTAGACTACACTAAGGTACATAATTCTGTGCATCAGTTTTTCACTTCAATGAATGGTGTTGCCACGGTTACTCAAAATAGAAATTTCTGTTAAATACTCTCAAAATGCTACTCCAAATACAGTTTTAGTCTGATTATTATATAATGTGGCATGCAAGTAGACTACACTAAGCACATAAAGAGACTTAATCAAGAGTCATAATTCTATTTATTGCTGTTGAAAAGTTTCAATTCCCAACTGTTCCTTTGCTATAAGTACAAACCAGTAGAGCATCAGTCTCAACAGAGACTTCTGGTTTTTTAAACGGTATAGGCAATTGTTCTATTTGCTGGGATTCAACAATCACTTTATTTCCTGTGATAAAAGCTTTTTAATGAAAGTTGCCAAACATTTTTTCAGTATTGGAGTTTGATGAAGAGATTTACTTTTACAATCGACGACTGACTTTTACAATTTATACATAGACCAACTCCATTACTTAAAATGTTAAAGTCAGCTGTCGAATGTAAAAGTAAGTCACTTTATAAAACTCCATTATTACATGCAATCACATTTCTACAAAACTCAGTTAATAGGTACATGTATCTTTCAAGAATGGAAAAAAGATCATTTAAATGTTTTAACTGATAAATAACATCAATATACATCATGTACATGTACACTGAAGCTTAACCATTCCATAAAATGAAATTGTTTGAGGAATAGAAATGGCTGTACAATTTATAGTTGACATGTATTACTTCTATGAGTACATGTTTTATTTTTATCATCCCACACAAGGGAACTGTTTGAAATCGGATCTGCGAGAGGACATGACATGTTGTCGAGTTTTGTTCCGGTGCAAGATACGTATCCTTCGCACGTGTAGCAGCTTTGGTAGTTGCCATCCTTAGGAACTTGTTTACAATCCTTCACACACTTCCCTAAAAAGTCTAAAATGAAAAAAAAAAAAAACACAACAGTATAGCTTTTAATCGAAAACCTCAATGCATGATGAAGCTTTGTTGACTTAATTTATAAATATTTAAAAAGAGAAATTGCACATTAAAATGTAGAATTCGGATTTAAATTTGATAATCTGGTGTTTTTAAGCTCAGTTGAGACGACAGTTCAGTAAGTTTTTGTGATCAAATAGTGTCCCGCGTACACCTGTTTTCCTTTGTCTGTCCTACAAAGTATGTATACTTTTCATATTTTTGGCTTTTTTCTACAGGGTGATGGGAATTTCAGTTTGTTCACTGGAAGTGTATATTCACTTCCAAGGGGGATGGTCTTTCTTAAGAATCGCTAGGCAAGAGAAGATTAAACTTCTGTGAAAGCTTCATTACTTACTCTTAATTAATGTTCGTTGCTTTGTTCATATCAAAATCCCCAGATAGATCGGACCCACGGGTCGAGGTTTAACATGATTGCATAAAACTGAAATGTATGGAGATAATGAACGTAATGACTAGCTTTAGATTATTGGTTTATTATGGGCTCTTTAGGCATTATGGTTTAGTTGTATTTCTAGTATAACTAGCGTATCTTTACACCTATAAAGTTTGTTTTTTCTTGACATTTTTATATACTGTGGCAAATGTTGTTCCTTTTATGATAATAAAAATAGACATAAAACATTCTTTTGCTCCTTTATAAATTGGTTTTTAACCTTTCTCAAGATGAGAGAAGGATAATTTAAATTATTTTTTTTTTAAGAGTAATTTACTTTAAAGTTAATAAACAGTTATACGTAAAATTGTACATTCTGGTAAAACTATTCAATTTTGAATAATATTGGTAAGGAGATTAATATGCTTTCTGGGTATTTGAATATTGTAAATAATCAAAATTTTGATGATGAGGTGTGTCTTTAATTATCTTCATAACAGAATTCATACCATTTAATTGCAAGAAAGCTGTATGTCGTTGCAAAAATATTTGAATTGATTCATGCAAAGGTTCTGGATGTTTTCAAGGACCATCACAGAACAGGGGTCGAGTAGGTATACAGATATTATTCAACATTTCATTTGTAAGAATATGTTACAGGGTTTCCAAAAAGATAAGCCTTCAACAGATTCCAGACTTCCAATTACACCATCAATTTTGCGACAAATAATCAATTCTATTCAGTACACTACCAAATCACACTTTCATAGGAAATTGATTAAAGCCACGTTTGTCCTGGCTTTCTGTGCATTCTTGAGGATTGGGGAAATTACTAAAACATCAAGTTCGGTGCAACACTACCTTTTATTTTGAAACATTACACTGCGATCGCTTCACAACAAGAATTTTATTGACATTACCATTCCTAAGTTTCAGCACTCAAAGTCTAACAACAGCACTTTAAGCATTTATGAAAATCTCGCCAATCCGCAGTTGTGTCCATATCATTCCTTGTTGGATTACTTAAACCAAAGAAGACACACATATTGGTCAGCACCATTATTTTCATTCATGGTTAGGGCTCCAATCTCACGTGCATTTTTTACGCAACGACTAAAGGAAGTCCTGGCTTTCTGCAACTTAAACTTTTCAATATTACCATAAACATAGCTTTAGAATTGGAGCAGCTAGTACAGCAGCTGCATTAGGTTTTGCATAAGACGGGTTACTTCCAAGTACTGTACATGATTAGTTTGGTGTTGTAATTACTAATGAAGTGCCTTCCTTTTTTACTACCAAGAGTCCATGAGGCAGCCGGGCTTATAATAATGGTCTAGCATAAGCTATAAGACAGGGGCATCTAGTTTATTAAGCTCTGAATTTTGACCATCAGACAGGGGCTGATGGTTCTTACCCCATATAGACATAATTACCAGAACATTTGTTTCCAAAATTTATGTTTTTACATGAATTATTTCAGTATTATTATCTTATTTCCATTTTACCAGAACAATATATCTGTCATTTATTTTCAACCGCATGTTTGTTCAATATTTTACTGGAAAATAAATGACATTCAACTCTTTGGTTTGACGCATTCCCGTGTTTTCTTTTCTGATGTAGGGAGGGGGGCGTTAACAAGCCATCCAACATGCCATCCCTAGGGTTTTCCCCCGTATATGTTGCATAGCTTGTTAAGGGGGGATAGCGCCCCCCCCTATGTGTATTTATCACGGGTACTAGTTGTGATATGATACGCTAGTCGCATAAGCTAGTGATGTACAGTATTGCATTTGTGCGTTTGATGGTATACAGTTACATTTTTCCATACAACTGTAAGTAATGGGACTTAAGTATGTTCTTTTGTATATACAGTATGTTTGTTCTGGTCACTTAACAAAAACTGCTTTTTTACATTATCATGTACTCTATATTGCAGTTCTAATTTTTTAATTTTTACAGGGAATGTTAATTTTATTTGTGTGTTTTTCTTTGTCATTTATTTTCAACCGCATGTTTGTTCAATATTTTACTGGAAAATAAATGACATTCAACTCTCTGATTATCTTATTTTTTATTGGCATTAGGCAGACATACATAAATTCGACCGTTTGTCTTCACAGGATGCTTTTCGAAATGTTAGATTTGTCATAACTTGGGTTTACATTGCGCAATACTTCGCACATCATAATAAAATAAAGCATATTCATTCTTTTAAAGCAACCTTTTTCACAGAATTAGAAAATTTTAACAAAAATAAGAAACTACAGGTTCAAAAAACCTAACTACAATTTTATATAACTTATATTTGAAACGAAGACTAAAAACGTAAAAGTGTGTTTGAGACTTTAGGAAAAACTTAAGTTCTTTAAGAGAGCATCATTGAAATGTGATAAACGCAAAAGTTTACAATATTTGCTCTAGAGAATCTCACAATTATCTTCCTTATTGTTTGTATAATTCCTTTGTATCTGTCATATTTTTTTGTATTCCATAAAACACGAAAATGTCAAGTTTGATATTTTGAGATGCCCCCCACTAAAACGTCAAAACAGACCTTTACTACGACCATCTATAACTATCAGATAAAAAAAATAATAACGGCTAAATAATCAGTTATTTCAAAATGGCATTAGAATTCAAGTCGTTTCTAAGACTTTACTTTCATTTGCAAAAACCCCAGTCTCTCTAGAAATTAATGTTTTTCAGCATTCATCCGAAAATTTTAATTATTATTATTATTTAGAATGTGTATTATATAAAACTAATTCAATTTTTCAAATCATTAATAAAGTTATATTTTAATTTAATCTGGGAAATTAAGATCCATGTGCTCTTAATATATTTCAAACTAACTTGAAAATATAGTTTAAGTAAATACCTGTCGTTTTCAAAAATTTGGCTTTCAACATTTCCAGGATCTCTCTCACAACAGTCAAATCTGAATAAATAATAATTATTTTAAAATTAAAACAATTTAACACTTTTGTATTTGAAAGGAAAAAAGTGCTAGGGAAAACGAGTCTAAAGATCGCGAAACAAGTCAAATATTGTACAGGTTTACAATTAAGGTACCTTGTTTTTGTTGTTCAAAAGTAGATTTCTGTGGCATATCTCCTTTTATGGATGTAAACTGCTGTGTTTTGCTGTTGGTTACAGAAGCTAGAGCGATCAAAATAGACATACCAATAAAGATCAGGATCATTACTGCCCATTTACACCAGTTTGGCAACGTATTGTTTTTCTGTGACATAACAAAAATAAAATTCGACATTTTCAATGACTTACGATACAGATGTTAAATTATTTATGCTTTAATTTGTATTTTGAGAGATAGAGTTGGAAGATACATTACATATCGTGTGTAATATGATGTAATGAAATAAGCTTTGCTTCAGAATTTTATATATGTTTCAAGGTATTTTGAATAATGATGTCATGTTTCTTATGGAGTGTTTGTGAGGGATTTTTAACTGTTCAATGAAGAATAAATTATAAATTTCAAGTTGGAAAGAACGTGTCTCTTGCTGTGACTTTCAATTGTACATTTAGATATTTCGATGTTCTTTTTTAATTAACAATGCTGACTTTTTGTTATATTCTACCGACCTCAAGATAAAAGCCACTACAGATTCGGATACATCTATTTGGATGTTTTACTAGAGAAAGCATTGATAGTAAAATAACAAATGAATGGTATGGAACTTCGTATATAAGATGGCATTAATTTTTTTAATTAAAAATTTTCTTACTTATTTTAGCAATTCAGTTTTCTTAATGCAACACTATTATAAAATAGTGTTGCATTAAGAAAACTGAATTGCTAAAATAAGTAAGAAAATTTTTAATTTAAAAAATTAATGCCATCTTATATACGAAGTATATAAAAGCTCTTAAAAAAGAGCTTGAATGTGCTTTAAATTTATATAAATGGCACCTGTTTGAAGGGTAACAGTTGAAATTGACACCCCAAGGAAAACCATTGTTAACCGACGCGTTAGCGGAGGTTGACAATGGTTGTCCTTGGGGTGTCAATTTCAACTGTTACCCTCCAAAACAGGTACCATTTATTTTAATATGCTGAATGTCTTATAGATTTAGGATACCAGAAAAAAAAATCGTCGAACTTCTTTACGTTCACATTAAGAAAAGCTTCAAACTCTCCGCTTCTAATTTTTTCATAAGAAAGCTTTAAAAAAGATTTATCAACCTATTATGTCTAAGTTTGATTCTCAGAAAATCCTAAATTTTTGCACTCGCAAGTATGTTTCGTTTGTCATTTGTTGTTTTCAAGTAAGCTACATCGAGGTCGTTTATTCGGCTTCTTTTAGACGCACAGCTGACGTGTTGAGAATTCTATGGTGAACCGTATGCGCATGACTTGCACGCATGAAACATAACAGTTGTGTCACTCGGTGTCACGTTACAAGACATTTAAGTGGGTATAAATATTTTTACCCTGACCTGAGAGTTTGACCCATTTTTTTAAAATCTTTAACCAAGGTCATAACTTTTGAACAGTTGGAACAGTTGGAACAAGGGTTTTCATATTTCACAAGTGTATTCCTTGTAGCAAGGTTTTCAGTTTTAATGTTATCTAATGCATATGATTTTTTGTGATCCTACTTCAGCTTAGATTCTTGTTCAGGAATGGACAATATTTTGTTGAAGTTGTAAGAATTTTTGTTAGAGGGGATATAGGTTAAAAAAAAATACTGACTATAAGACGCTATATATATTTCTTTTCAACAATAAAATACTCACATTTTTAGAATCATTGTGCAACTGTGGTGAATGAAGAGTTTCATAGGTTCCTGAATTGTCCAATCTGAAGTCTTCTTGGATCTAAATCAAGCATAAGAAAGAAAAGGTATGGTTTCCATACAAATCTTGCACTATGATTTTTTAAAAGTGAAACTGCTGTAAAAGATGAAATAATGCTTTCTGAGTCATTGAAATTCCATGCAGAAAAATCATACAAAAATATTTCTCGCGTGTATTTTCAAATGCTAATTGTGACGTCATAAACGTGTGCATTTTCCCGTATTTTCTTCAAAGTTGCAGAAGACACCAATTTTCAATGGAATTTTCTTTCAGAAAATCTTGTCCACAGGCATCGCGCACAAAGATGTTTAGACATGTGATTTGTTTTTTGTTTTTTTCACAACATGTCAAAATATGAAAGTGGGCAATAGCTGTGGACACTTTTTTCTGAATTGCCCTTGAAATTGGCTAATTTGAGGCTTATTTCGTTAAAACTACAGAAATTCATCACATTAATGACGCCATATTTGTAGATTGGTATTCCTTTATGCCATAATCTTTCCTGGTTTCACAGTCATATACGACCAATATTTTAGCCAGTTTCAGAACTTTTTGATGACATTTACATTGTTAGGACACAATAAAGCTAAAACCATACATTCATCTTAAATATCGAAAAAATATGTTACAAAGAAAGATTTTTGCTGTCTTTTTTATGTACGCCCTTTCAGCAGTTTTTTATTTCAAGGAATGAGTACGTTTTCAAATCCAACCTTTCGAAAGCACATAAGAAATAATGACTCGCTAAAGAACAATTTATTTAAATCAGACATGTGTTGTGTTTTTTTTACTTGTTATGTCTTGCGTTTTCTTTCTTTTGTGAATGGGCATTTTTCATACATTTTATTCTCAAACGATTACAATAATGTAAATGTATGCATTTATAAATCAAATCCAAATCATTGACCATTTTCAAGTAATTTATGTAGCATACACGAGTAGTTTCAGTTCCTTGAATGGTTACATAGGGTATTGCATCGTTTGAAGAGGAGCCACTTACAACCTAAAAAGAAAATATCTTTTTTATTGAAACAAGTTCATATCCTTTAACAAATACAACTAAATCATTATTCGAATATTCTATTTAAGTCGAAATGAATTCAACCATTTATTTATCTTATAAGAAAGAATTAAAAATGCGTACAAATCGCTATCCATGGACTGCCAAATATGTTCAAAATAAATCTTTTGTGAGTCCATATCAAATTTGTTTTCAGAAATGGTCATTATAAGGTCCATGTTGCAATTACGCAATTTTTTGGAGAAATCAAAATTTTGTTTTACTTTACATCTTTCTACACACATGTGCAATATTTGTAAGCACATTGTGTTTTAGATTAATCTTCAAGTCCCAGTAGAAGTTAAGATGCTTTGGGTTGCGTATTGTTGATTTTCTGAACATTTTTTTTACGTTTGACAGATGATCCGTATCATTTAAAGGTTAAATACTTATTGATCTACATTTCAGTCTCAAAGATCTAGATCTCTAAACTTTAAACTGCTCCTTGCAAATCTCTGGCTCAAAGCTTACATAATAATCAAAATGTCAGCTCATAAAAGGATCTAATGTTCTGACAAATAAAATCAACTTATTAAAATTCATCCCTACCTCTTTGTTACTGTCAACTGGTCCGACTGCTAAGTAGTCACTCTACAAGATCCACACAAAAATGACTTCTGTGTATAATAATATTTTAAAATCCACTTTTATGATGCAAAGGTCATTAATATTAGTTGAGAAATTGGACTGATAATGTCTGACAGATTTTTTATATCATTTCTCTTTCATTATTTTTTTTATATATTGTAATTATTCGGGTAACAGTTACGTTTGCAAATTACCAACAACATTTCTTTGGAACATTTATATTGAGTAGAGATATACTTGTATTTAAATACTAGTATTTATAGGTATATGGAATCTTACGCTTTCAGAGTCATCAGATTTCTGGGATCCTTGGGAACTGTTTGAACGTTGTGAACCAACTGATTTGAAATTCTGCAATGTCTACACACAAATGAAAATAAATGCATTATTACGAATTAATTATTTTCTTCAATGATTAAAACGAATATGAATAAAGGATATACACTAGTAGCATTATTATTCTTGTTATCATTGCTTTTGCTTTTGTTGTCTTGTTAATTTTAATAAGAACTGAACCAAAACGAGGGATAATTAAAAAGATCAGGGAGTGGCATAAAAAAACCGCTTTGAGTACATCAATGAATTTTTCACATTTAGTTAACATAATATTTTCAATTATAGACTGAATTAAATATCAATTCAGAGTGTCATATTCTAATACCAGTAATTTTTCGATAATTTGTGAGCCATTGTATGATGATGTGGTGCAACCCAAAATACCATCGGGGAAAAACTTTTGAAATGAGAATTTGTTGTATCAACAATCCCTTTAATTCACTCGTGAGGTAAACACAGACTGCATAACATTAAGTTTATCGCACTAGTCCACGAACTTTAATATACATGTACACTGAAATCTACGGTTTTTCTCTCATTTGAGGGGTTCTTGTAATAATTTTTTGGTTGCTTTATTTAATATAAAATATAATTTTGCAGTTTTAAGATAATCTTACTTACGCTGACGTTTGCTGTTCTGTAGAGAAACGAAGACTTGTTCTACAATAAATATTAAGATGGGGATTTATTCAAAAAAATCATTTTGAATCGTTTATTCCTTTAATATATAATTTTGCAGTTTTAAGATAATCTTACTTACGCTGACGTTTGCTGTTCTGTAGAGAAACGAAGACTTGTTCTACAATAAATATTAAGATGGGGATTTATTCAAAAAAATCATTTTGAATCGTTTATTCCTTTAATAGAAGATGATAGTGTTGATTTAAGGATTGATTGATTGATTGATTGATTGATTGTATACACTTTCATAACCTGATCGAATATTCTTCACCCATGAATAATGGCTCATATAGAGACGTCACAATATACCGATGTAGGGCTAAAATTTTAGACTTAAACTCGGCACTTATTTAAAACAATTGAACAGTTAGATGTTTTTATAATGCTAACGCCGAACTTTCTACCAAATGACCTACGGTGTTGGTTCAATTCAAGAAAGGGTCCTTCGGATGAAACCTTACAAAACCGAGGCCCCGTGTCAGCAGCAGGTGTTGGCACGATAAAGATCCCTCACTGCTCAATGACCCTGAGTGCCGAGTAAAGGTAAAATTTTGAAACCCTTCACCGGCATACGGTGACGTCTCCATATGAGTGAAAAATTCTCGAGAGGGACGTTAAACATTATACAATAAAGCAATCAATCAATTCAAGAAGACAATTTTGATATCAAGATCATTTATATTTTACGTCATTGTAAAGATGTACAATGAATTAGTCATTGTAAATAATACTTACAATCATTCTTGCATTCTGACCAAAGTAAGGCCAGCCGTCTTCCTAGAAAATAAAAATTTTAAGACTTACAGATTTTTAAAATAAAATTACATCGAAGATGAAAATGATTAAACAAGAAAATATAAAGGTGGCTATTTTCCTGAAATCTGAAAACTATTGGCTTTTTAATGGAAATTTTATTGATTTTGAGAGGTTTGTTATGACCATTATGTATGTACGTAGAAGTGAACTTTTGAGTGTTATTGTTCTGGAGGACTTGATTCCATTTTGTCAATTCTTTTGTGTTTGCTTCTTCATGTGATCTGTATATTTACATGTAGTCCTAAAAAATTTTTGGTAGATATTTCTATTTGATTCACCTGATCTCACTTCTGATGATTTTGAGTTCCTCGTTTCCTAGGCTCTTTTTGTAATGTTAAATAGACTTCTGAGCTTGAATACTGTTCGTTATCTTCGCATATTTTCATTTTAAAACAAATTTAGATTGTCGTCAATATTTATTCGTTAAATTACATTTTCAGCATGTAAGGGAAAGAAGGCAGGTGAAATAAAACAGGACATGGTGATTTATCCTCAAGATTATCTTCGCTTGTCAACGGTTTCTGATACGCTACTCAAGAGAGAAGCGTATCAGAAACCCTTGGCTAGCGAAGATGCCTTAAGATATGAAGTCAATTGAAATAGGTTTTTTTTCCTGTAAAGAAAATCTCTTAGGTAATAGTAAAAATCAAATTAATTTTGAATGCATTAAAAAAATATATCGGAGATTTTGTTGTATTATATTATTTTAAGATTTCCTTAATTACGTGGTAAATTTGTCACACTAAATTTTATTCTTATTTTAAGGTAGGATTCTTCTCATATTTCTTGTATTTAAAAATTAATGAAATTTTCACAGAATCAAGAATACAATATCAGAAAGTGATAGTATCACTGAGATTAAATTTGACCGTTTTATATTAGAGGCAAGGTCAGGTCAAGGTCATTATATTTTTCCTTGACATTATGAATAAAAAAGGACTGTTGCCAATCATGTGATGCTTACTTCTATTTCAAAAAAATTAAAGATTGTTTCTTGTGCATAAAAAGATATAACTATATCAGGTCTATAGCATGATATTACCAAATTCACATAAATAATTTAACTAAACTGGACATTCGCTAATCCGAATTTTCTCTATTTTTCTTAATTTTTAGCTCACCTGAGCCGAAGGCTCAAGTGAGCTTTTCTGATCAAAATTTGTCCGTTGTCTGTCGTCGTCGTTGTTGTTGTTGTCGACGTTGTTGTCGTTAACTTTTCACATTTTCGACTTCTTCTCAAGAACCACTGGGCCATTTTTAACCAAACTTGGCACAAAGTATCCTTAGGTAAAGGGGATTAAAGTTTGTTCAAATGAAGGGCCACGCTTTTATTCAAGGGAAGATAATTGAGAAATAGTGAAAATTTGATGGTATGTTTTAAAAATCTTCTTCTCAAGAACCACTGTGCCAGGAAAGATGAAACTTATAGGGAAGCATCCTCAGGTAGTGTAAATTCAAGTTTGTTCAAATCATGACCCCCGGGGGTAGGGCGGGGCCACAATGGCCGATCAAAGTTTTACATAGAAATATATAGGAAAATTCTTTAAAAATCTTTTTCTCAAGAACCACTGTGCCAGGAAAGATGAAACTTAAAGGGAAGCATCCTCAGGTAGTGTAGATTCAAGTTTGTTCAAATAATGACCCCCGGGGGTAGGGTGTGGCCACAATGGCCGATCAAAGTTTTACATAGAAATATATAGAAAAATCTTTTAAAATCTTCTGCTCAAGAACTACTTGGCCAGGAAAGATGAAACTCATGTGGAATCATCCTCAGGTAGTGTAGATTCAAGTTTGTTCAAATCATGACACCCTAGGGGTAGGATGGGGCCAAAATTGCCGATCAAACTTTTACATAGGAATATATAGGAAAATTTTTAAAACATTTTCTTCTCAAGAACCACTGGGCCAGGAAAGATGAAACTCATGTGCAATTATCCTTAGACAGTGTAGATTCAAATTTGTGCAAATGATGACCCCGGGGTAGGGTAAGGCCAAAATGGCCGATCAAAAATTTACATTGGAATATATAGGAAAAAACTTCTTCTCACGATCTATAGGAATAGGAAAGATGAAACTCATGTGGAAACATCCTCAGGTAGTGTACATTCAAGTTTGTTCAAATCATGACCCCTTGGGGTAGGGTGAGGTCATAATGGCCGATCAAAGTTTTACATAGGAATTTATATAGGAAAAATCTTTTTTAAAAAATATTTCTCAAGAACCATTAAGACAGGAAAGATGAAACTCATGTGAAATTATCCTCAGGTAGTGTAGATTCAAAACAAGTTTATTCAAATCATGACCCCAGGGCTAGGGTGGGGCCATACTGGCCGTTAAAAGTTTTACATAGGAATATATAGGGAAAACTTTTAAAATCTTATTATCAAGTACTTCAAAGCCATGATTAGTAATATTTATATGGAATCATCCTCAGGTATTGTAGATTCTAGTTCGTTCAAATCATGATCCCCTGGGGGGTTAAAATTCAAGCCCTTCCTCCCCCCCCCCCTCTTCAACGTTACTAAACTTTCAGTTCTGATCTGATCTGTGCTTTTTCCTAGCCGATGTGCTCAGGTGAGCGCTGTGACCCCTGGGCCTCTTGTTTCAAGATATATCAGTTATTTTCATATGCTTCCTATATTTAACTTTTTCTTATTTTCACATATAATAAAGTTGTCTTATAAATGTACAAAATGATACAAAAACAAAAAGTTGTGATCGTTTAATAAGAGAGAAAAATTAATCTTTATGGATTTTTGGCTCAAATCCATACTTTGATTGGACGTGTTTAAAAGCTTACATAGTCCTAGTTTGCTTTAAAAATCATAATTATTTGATATATTTTGAAAGTTTAGTCCCTTATAAATAATTCAACTTACATTTGAAAATTTCTCCAAGTCTTTGATTGTGTAAAAATTATGACTAAATTCATTGTTCTATCATAATTTTGAGAGGCAGAAAAGAAGATATATTCATACGCCACCATTCCGCCAAAAATATAGTTCCTGCTAGTTTTCAAATGTAGTCTACCATTTCAATTTAAAGTTGTACAATTCTGATGAGGAAAGATAAATTTGGTCTTTTAAATCCCTTACACCTAAATATATAAGACATATAAGCAAATATACTTTGAATGTTTCATCTAGTAGAGAAGAATCCTACCTTAAAGAAGAACATAAAATTCCAAAATTACCAATTATGGGTTCTTTCCTACAAATCACGATTGAAGGGAAGGAACAGATGCTTTTGGATCCTGAAACTATAAAGTCCCAACTGCTAGATAACAATTTATATGAGATATACTAAAATAACAAACAATATTCATCTTCGAAAGTTCTTTAAACAATAGAAATGTGCGACAGAGTAATCGTGGTCCTCAAAAACACCAAATGGAATCAGGTGCCATTTACAAAATACACTTTTTTTGCAGGAACAAATCTACAGTTTCGCCTAGGGAAATGGGTTTGATCAATCTTATTAAAATCAGACTTCTTAGATCCGCGCCGTATACACTCTGCGTAAGATTTAATTAGATTGTGGGTTTGATATATTAAAATGTTTCAGTGAAGATTAACATAGCGGTCAGCTTGATTACAACAAATTATAAATGATAAATTGAATTCTTTAATCTCGTAAAAGAGTAATTTTTTGATGGTTGAAATATAGTTTTGTTAGGCTCGCTTAGGCTAGAGATATACTTTATGAAATTTTGACTATAGTTTATTACACGTTATTTTACCTGTATATTTATACATCTATGTCTTTTCTTATCTCCATTGCATTTGCATGACACCGCGCTAAAACGATAATAAATGTAAATATTAAAATGGTACATAATTAAGGTCATACGCAACGTAGTTTGAACTTTATTGGGTTCTTCCCTGGAGTTGAAGAGTTCCACTATATGAAGGACATGTGTGCAGTACTATTAATGTCTAGATATGGATTTTACACCTCTTCTAAAACAAATTTTGATGAAAAAAATATTTGGAATTTATGTTTCGTATTTTTTGTACATTTTTCTTCGAATAATGCAAAAAAAATTCATAACATTATAACTTTTCAAAACCCCTCGTAACGCATGCTGATTTTTGCCTGAGAACATGTAATGGTATTGTGAGTTAAAATTTAGAATATCTTGAAAAATTATCTGTAGGTTAGGTACGTTGCGTATGTCTTTAAATACATTATTTTAAGGATCAATTTGTTGATATCGGGTATCAAAACTATACAGTTTATGTAATATGATAAAGTTCTACACCTTGGTTTCATATTATGTACTTTACAATCATATTAAAGGCAGATTAAATGACATAAACATATAATACATATTATAAAAATAAGATATACCTACTTAGACGTTTAATTTAACGATATATATATATATATATATATATATATATATATATATATATATATATATATATATATATATATATATATATATATATATATATATATATATATATATATATATATATATATATATATATATATATGTAAACCTGGGGACTTATAAAATACCAAAGCACTGTCGTATCTGTTGTAATTTTGACGAAGATATTTATATAATATACCACGTTTATATTTTTATGCTAGCATTATGACTGTATGTAGCATGCATTTTGCATAATGGTACATGGTGGTACTTGTTACTTCACAATTTTCATTTATATTTTCCATGTTAGCAATGACATGCTAGCAATAATTATCTGAACTTATAAACCATTTGTAGAAGGACGAAGAATATATTAAAATAGTGCTGAATGCTACTGTCATTACATAAATTTTGTAATAATTATAATTACACTTTATGCACTCTTTAATAATCGATTATATGCTTAAAAGGGCCCTGATTGGGAATAATAAATGTATTCGTCACAAAGTGCAAACTGTATATATATACATGTATACATATATATATATACATATATATATATATATAGAGAGAGAGAGAGAGAGAGAGAGAGAGAGAGAGAGAGAGAGAGAGAGAGAGAGAGAGAGAGAGAGAGAGAGAGATAAATCCACACACGTATTGTTATAATAAAAAAATCACAACTCCGATATATATATTGGAAATGAAACCGGTTGAGTGTATTTCGGTGTTGTGATTTTTTTATTATATATATATATATATATATATAAAGTAACAAGTACCACCATGTACCATTATGCAAAATGCATGCTACATACATAATGCTAGCATAAAAATATAAACGTGGTATATTATATAAATATCTTCGTCAAAATTACAACAGATACGACAGTGCTTTGGTATTTTATAAGTCCCCAGGTTTACAAATCTGATCACTAAACTAGCATTTATTGAATGCCGAGGGTTTACACGTATTGTTCCCTTGATCAACTTACAATTAACATAACAATTAAATATATAAAAATTAACAGTTTATTATCCGTACCGATCGCGATAAAGGTCAAGTTTTTTGTATACTTTCACACATGTTTTGCCTGAATAAATTAAACTTTTTGGTATTCAGATAATAAATATTTCATTTCAAACTTAGTAAGAAGAATAATTTGTACAAGTTTCAGATGTCCTCAACTTTGTAGTTACTTTGTGTTGTTCAGAAGATAACAGTGGCAATTTTCAAAAACCAAACCAGTTTTTTAATATTTTCCTGTTTTTTTTTCTCTTTGTAATTTTCTTATATGCACCATTCATATGTATAATGATTGCAAAATAATTCCCTGTGTCATGTTTAGAAATGTAATGCATAAACTCAGCCATTTGAAGGAATAAACATATGCATAAAACACCATGACTAAGAATTACATGTGTAAACTTTGAGCGTACTTTAAAAGTATGCCTTATTTAATAATGGGAAAGAAATCTACAGTTTTACTTTATGGTTAAAAAGACGATTAAAATCTTTGTAGATTCATAGTGTAAGCATAGTTATATTAACACCTAGAGACTCTTGAGGGTACCAATAAATTCTACAGTTGACTCTTATTGGGAAAATAATAACATTTATACTATAGGAATACAGTATGGATGATTTGTATCGTAAGAATCCAAACGAAAAGCACTTACTTGTACGAATCAGGAAAGATGCCATTTGATGAAATGTCGTAAGACCTTTCAAAGCTGCAGTTATCGTGTTCATTCTGTCAAAAGTATTATAATATACTTATTATATAGGTAATAGAAAGTCTGTAGTCTGTAATTAGAAACTTAAAAGTCTAGAGGCTTGCCAAAGGTTTCTAATTTATTTTCGATATAGTAAGGATAGGGGACACTTCTATAAAGGAACTTGTAGGGGTGGGGGTGTTTGAATTTCCATTACTTGAGAATGTCACTAAATCAATAAATCATATATGGATATCTTTGACATACTTGAACAGAGGATTTTTAAGATATTTCCAACATATAACTTGATTTCCCATTGTGAACCCCAACCCCCACCCCGGGACATTATTTGAATAAATTCAAATCATCACTTCTTGCAGATGCTTACATGTCAATTTGACTTAAAAATGAGAAGATCTTTTCCTATGTATAATTATACAAATCTTTGATCCCTTACTTTGGCCCAACCTCAAACCCGGGGGTCATAATTTGAACAAACCTGAATCTAAACCAGCTGAGTATGCTACCATTACTTTCATATATATATATATATATATATATAAAAAATACGTATCATGGATTTGGTGTTCTCCAGAAAATTTTATGATATTTTTAGTATACATTCCTATGTTAAAATTGATCCAAATGTGTGTCCCCACCCTACCCCAAAGAATTCTGATTTGAACAATCTTGAAATTATACTACCTGAGGATGCCTCCATACAAATATCAACAATCATGCCATGACTTTGCTGTGCTTGAGAAGATTCTAAAAGAATTTTCCTGTATATTTCTATGTTAATCTTTGATTGCTATTATGGCCCCACCCTACCCCCAGACGTCATGATATGAACAAACTTGAATTAACTCTAACTAAGGATATTGTCAATTAATATCATCAATAATGTCTTTGCTGATTTTAAAAGGATTTTTTACAGAGTATTCCTATGTAAATCTTTGATCAGCCATTGTGGCCCAACCATATCCGCGGGGGTCATGATTTGAATAAACTTGAGCTACACTACCTGAGGATGCTTCCACATGTTTCATCTTTCCTGACCCAATGCATCTGGAGACGAAGATATATAAAGATTTTTCCCTATATATTCGTATGTAAAACTTTGATCAGCCATTGTGGCCCCAACCTACTCCCAGGGCTCATGATTTGTACAAACTTGAATAAACATTACTTGATGATGCTTCTAAAGGACTTAATCTTTCCTGACCCAGACGTTCTGGAGAAAAAGTGTTTTGAAAATTGTTCCTATTTATTCCTATGTTAAACTTTGATCAGTCATTCTGGCCCCGCCTTACCCCTTCGGGTCATTATCTGTACAGCCTTGAATCTACACTACCCGAGGATGCTTTCACATGAGTTTCATCTTTCATGGCCAAATGGGTCTGGAAATTTTTAAAAATTGTCATTAATTTTTCTTAAATTCATAAATATCTCCCCTTGGCAGAGGGCTTGTCCCCCCCCCCCACGATTTGAAGAAACTTGAATCCCCTTTACTTAAGGATACTTTGTGGCATGTTCGATTGAAAGTGGTCCAGTGCTTCTTGGGAAAAAGATAAAAATATGAAAAGTTTACGATGCCAACAGCAACGTAAACAACGACAAGCAACAGACAAATTTTGATCAGAAAACCTCATTTGAGCTTATTTGATGCGATGATCAAATAAGGCATTTACTACAATGCGATGGAGCGATAAAGGTAACGGTGTAGCCATAATTGAGGTGGCAAAGGTGAGATAGCACGATGATTCTAAGAAGATTGTGCAGTGGCAAGCAAAAGCGATAGCGCAACGACGAAAAATACCATGACGCGATGGTGTGATGATGATACCGATTAGCAAATATTCAGTTATGATGTTTGAAACGGCTCTTTGTATTATCGTGCATCTCGTTATCATCACAGCGCTATCGCATTGTCGCTTAATCGCAATCAAAGCATCGCGTCATAGTCAGTGCATCATCACATCGTCTAGACGTCAATTTGCAACATGGTGCAAAGTTTAATCTCTCCAGGTTCACAGAAGGCTAGTATTAGAATGTTCGCTTCGTGAGCAGGAGGCCCGGGTTCCATTCTCGTTCCCGGCGCCGCGTCAAACATAAGACGTATAAATAGGTAGCGACTGTTCCTTCACCAAGCGCTCGGCATCAGAAGTGAAAGTCACGGGTCTTTCGGATATGACCTTAAAAACGTAGGTCCCGTGTCACGGTAGGCGCTGGCACGATAAAGAACCCTCACTGATCAATGGCCACGAGTGCCGAGTATAGGTCTAAATTTGAAACCCTTCACCGGCATACGATGACGTCTCCATATGAGTGAAAAAAATCTCGAGAGGGGCGTTACACAATATACAATCAATCATCCAATCCGGGTTCTGTTTCTTTTATTTCAATTTCCAATGAATTGATTTTTGGTAAGAGGTGCGTATATCTTCTACCCAAATATCCAATAAATAGATAAGGATGTTCGTTGCGTAATTCCTTCGTCGATTCAGCAAGACATATTTATTACATTTTCTTTTAAAAATGTACTTGACAGATCGACATGATATATCGAGAAATTATCTTAGACAATCCCTAGTATAAATTGTATTTGAGAAAAAGATAAAATAACTAAAGATGTACATTTATATATGAATATCTTAATTTTATAGAAAGGAGATATTCCAATTTTGGTGAACTTATAGTTCGGAGAACCAAATTGGACAGACTGACAGACAGGCAAACAGATAGACAGACGAGATGGAAACTTAAGGCATTCCTCCTCTTGTTTCACCGGTTTGGGACTAATAAAGCACTAATAACTATTAAAGTCCTAATTTTTCATCCAATAAATATCTTTTCCACATATTTTTTGTATGTTTAATAATTTATCAAGAGTAGGTATCGATGGTAGAAAAACCTACTGAATTTAACTAGTTTGCCTCGTATATGTTTTAATTGTCGTGATAAGTAAACTATCAGTTTACTGGTTAAGATGAAATATGAATTGTGGAGCGAAGGTCGTATAGATACTAAGACATCTTGTGGAAAGTTACTTATCAATTCTAGATTTATTCATCTTATCCAGAAAATATACCTAATACCTAGTAAAACAATCTTTAAGGTAGTGATTGTATGGACAGTAAATAAGCCAGTTTTCTAGTTTTCTAATAAAGTTATTTTTTGACACTGTATCTTCAAATAAGACGTAATTCATTTTTTAAAAAATACTGGTACATAATTTCGAATTACAGATGCATTAAGATGTTTTAAAGTACAGTTATATTAAATTATTAATGAAAAGTATTATTTTACCACCATGAAGTCTCTAACTTACCGACGATATTGTTGCCATGCTTCTTAGAAATCTTAAAGTTCTATGCGATCTTCGATCGCTTTTATAGATAATTATTGATTGATTTTTTTTCTTTAACAAAAATAAACGCACGGCATTTCAAATAAATCTTATCAGCTATATTTTTGCAAGAGGAAGTAGTAGTAATATTGCAACGATAAGCCTGTGCACATATGTGATATAGACATTTGTTTCTAATATGATCATTTTATATTTATTTTTCCCTTCATGACAAAATGAGACTGCGTATTATTATAAATCATTTGAAAGATTAACATGATGAATAATCATTTAAAATGAGCGAAGACAGTTTTGAAGTTTATAAAATTTTTAATTTTTGAATGAATTTCACATCTACCAACAGGCACTGCCAAATTGATAGTACAACCCACCCCACCCCACCCCCCAGCTTCTGAGAATTTTATTAGACACAGAAACCTATCAAAAATACATTATTTCCTAGTTTAAAGTTCTTATATTTCAATATCTGATATCATTTTCCGCTTTTGTTAAGATTTAGAGATTGGCCCTACACGGTATATATGGTATTTTTATATACCTTATAGGTTTATTGAGGCTAAAGAGAATAGTTTAAGTTTTTTTTCTCTTGTACTATATTAGTATACATGTGTATTGAAAAATAATTAACCCCTCTGGCCCCATCCCCTGTTCCTGTAGTCATTTTGAATATTTTTTTACTTAAAGTGTCATTCCTTCCTTTAGCTTTCGACTGCTATATCTGAAAATTTATTAAATAATTTCAAATTGTGGAATTCGTTTTACTTGTACAACGAAACTTCAAATCTAGCATCGCCTGCGCGGCGCAGTGGTTAGAGCGTCTGTTCTATAGTCGCGAAGAAGTTTATCCTTACGTCGATGGTTCAAACTCCACTTTGGGACGTGATCGAAGTACTTCGAATGAGACCTATATACCGAGGTCCCTTGCCGCAGTAGGTTCTGGCAAAAAAACGACCCCTCACTGCTCAATGGCCATAAGTGCCGAGCAATGGACTAAATTTGCTGCTCTCCATCGGCAAATAGTGACGTCTAAATATGAGTGAAAAATTCTTGATAGGGACGTTAAACATCATATCATCAATCAGTCAGTTTGAAAGTATGTTTCATAGCAAATTGAAGTTTTAAGCGTTTCCCTCCTTTGATTAAAATATCACTTTTTTACGCCAATTATGATAATTATTTTTTTTTCTAGGCTATAAACATCGCCTCGATTTTTTTTTCTACAACATGTTCAAAATCAAGTAATAAAGCCATGACCGTCAAGCATTTACGTGAACTATGTGACACCTTTCTGACCATTTCACCTGAAATTATGTAAAATCCATTCTGTTTATTGAAACATTCAATTCAGTCTACTTCATATTCAGTAAATATTTGAAACGAAAAAAGTTCACATGAGCCTTCGGCTGAGATAAGCTTAGAAAAGGAACTCGGGAGAGATAACAGTTCAATTGTGCACCAAGAACGCACTTAATTTTGTATACCGTTTCATTTTTTTTAATTAGTTATAAGGTACAAAGTACAGAATTTATTCTCACATTTTTCATACAGATAAATTGTGATATATCAATTCTGTAGACATTTAAGGCCATAAACGTGTCTATAAGAAGAGAAAAGATAACACTGAATACTGATTTTGCCTACAAAGATTACATTATACAAAATTCAGTTGTCAGCACAAATATGTGCATGTTAAAAGGAAATATAAATAGTCGGAAGAACTGGGGAAACTACAAAACATTTCCAAAACTGAAATAACCGATGATTACACAGCATGTTCAACCAATCCACGTCGGTTATTTTATTTCTATTTTTACGTATGATTTATTTTTAGTTTCCTCTATCTTTTTGTAGAAGAATAAAACAAAGCAAAAAGGGAAAAAAAATATTCATTTACTAACAAAAATGTACCGTGTTGATGTACATAGTATAATCTATTCACAAATATAGCAGCGAGTAGGTTTTTGTAAAAGAAGATAAGTATACATAATTTATTTATTATATTTTTACATACACTGTATACAAGACCTTTAGAAAAATGTAAATGAAATATTGTTATCACAGAATAGACGGAATTTTCAATGAATTTGTATGGAAGGGAATTACCGCCAAAAGTCTATGTATCTTGCTTTTATTCTTATTCTGCCTACTTCTTTATGCTTTGTTATTGTTGTAATTATATGTCGCTTTATTGTTTTCATATTCGTCTTTATTACATTTCACTTTGACTTTTATCCTTCTTCATTTTGCCCTTACTTCTATGTTGCTTTATTCTTGTAAATTCATTTTACTTTCTTTTAAATTGATTCAGTTTCTTAAATGATTATCTCTATTACGAACGTGAATTCAATCACACAAAGAATGAAGCATATTCAATGAAGACGAATACAAGTTGTCAAAATTTAGTGCGGCATTATAACGCTAGGTGGCAGGGGTGTTCGCTACGAGTGTTGGTAAAACTAGGTAAGCAAACCCGGGCCGGGGTTATTCGAGATTTTTCAATTTTCTGCCTTAATACTTTATCAATCGAACTTAGATTTTCAAATGATGTTTGTTATAAGTTCAGGTATGTACCCGATAATGCCACTCCCTCGGAAGATGGAAATATTTCCCCTGGAAGACTGTCTACATAGTGATGCTTCCTTCGGAAGATTATACAGTGAGACTTCCCCCAGGGAAGTTTCAATATATAGCTAGTCTTCCGTGGGAAATCTCGCTGTAAAAAGCAATTCGTCCCCCTTCATAGCAAACCCTCCCCCGAATAGTTTTTTTTTAAATCGTAAAACAATGTTTGTATAATAACGTTTTCAGTTTTGAAAGAAAACTTATCCGTCCTATATGAATAAATGTTTAAATGATATCATTTTAATAGTGGTTAATAATTAAATCATTTTAACCATTTAGTTAAACATAGATAATTTTCATGAGTATTAATGGATAATGACTTCCTTCCCCCCCCCCCCCTTGGACGCCCCCCCCCCCCCCGGGTGCAGTCGCCTGCGTGGCACTGTGGTTACGGCGTCTGCTCTAGAGTCACGAAACACAGTAGTAAGGAGTCGATCAATACGTCGTGGGTTCGAATCATAGTCCCACTATGGGACGTGGAGTTCGGTCCTTCGGATGAGATCTAGACCGTATTATCCGAGGTCCCGTATCGCAGTAGGTGCTGGCCCGAAAAAAAGATCCCTCACTGCTCAATGGCTATAAGTGCCGGGTATAAAGGACAAATTTGCAGCTCTCCACCGGCAAGAGGTGGCTTCTCCATTTGAGTTAAAAATTCTCCAATTTAAAGGGACGTTATACAATGTACAATCACACCCCCAAGTCTCAATATATATACTGACTTCCGTCTGAACGACCTCCTATGGGGTAAGTTTCACCACATGCGCGGATCTAGAGGGGGGTCGGGGGTCAGCCCTCCCCCCCCCCCTGGAATTTACAAGGTTAAGAAATGTATATACTAAAGCAAGAAAAAAATTACCTTGCAATCCCCCCCCCCCCCGGTAAACATGAATATGTGTGAAATGGGTATGAAAATGGGTATGAAAAGTGAAGGATTTGAGGCAATAGAAGTCATACACTACAAACCCCCCCCCCACCCCACCCCCCACCCCCAACGAAATAGGATTTTCATGTTAGGGCGAGTTTAGGTTTTTTTGTTTTTGTTTTGTTTTTTTTTTGTTTTTTTTTTTTTTTTGCTTGTCAAGAAATTTCTGGGATTGGGTTTTTTTTTGACAGGGGTGGACCCACCCCCCCCCCCTAGAAAAAAATTTCTGGATCCGCGCCAGCACCGGTAGAGGGGAGGGTGGCCACGAAACATTTTCCTAAACGTAACAGACTTTTTACTACTGGCAAAGTTCAGCGAAAGGCTTGTTGCCCCCATCCCTTACACTTTTTGTTGCAGCACTAATAGTCAATTTATATTTTAAAAGTCATGTACTTAGTGAGTAATATTTGGTACTGAAAAAAGTTGACGAAATCACCCCCCCCCCTCCCCTTCACCACCACCAAATAGAATTTTCAAGTTTTAAGATTTTTTTTAGTTCTCCTGGCTGATGTAAAATACGGTGCGTACTAAAGATGTTTCTTTTCTTTATTGAAAAGTACTATTTCAACATAAAATATTCTAGCAGAAAAGAAGACCGGGGAGTTTCTAGTATGCCTGGGGTGTAGCCTGGTTCCGACTTCGCATACCCATAACGCTCCTCACTCCTTTGCAAAGCCCCGTCCCTAGAATCACACGCATGAGCAGTTACTATTTGTCGTGAAATAAAGTTCAGTTCAGTGGAAGGTCCTGAAAAACAACTCAATTTATAAGGGGTAAGTAGTATCAAAATATTTAACATTTTTATGTCAATTAAACTGGAATTCAATTATCCAACAAATAACTTTAATAGAGTTATATTTTTTTCAGGCGAGAGAACAGTGACGTAGCATCGTTTTTAAAAATTCAAGCTTACTGGCTGAAAACAACTTGTCAAGCAAAAAAACAAAAAAAAACAAAACAAAACAAAAAAAAACAAAAAACAAAAAACAAAAAAACAAGGAAATTGTCCAAACTTGAAAATACATAGGCGTCGGAACCGGGGAGGTGGAGGGGGGCTTAGCCCCCACTTTTCTTTCCAAAGATAGACTTAGAACAGACATTGGACATTGCTGCGTAGGTTTAGCCCCCCCTTTCCATGGACACGATGCAGTATAGGTTTCAAATGGGGAAAGTGGTGGTGTTTTGAAAAAAAAAATTGGCACTGAGGTTCAACCCCCCCCCCCTCCACGAAATAGGATTTTTGTGTTTGGACAGTGGACATTTCTTTTTTTTCTTTTTTGGCTTGTCAAGTTTTTTTTTTGAAGTTCTAAAAAATATTTCTTACCCTTTGCCCCCCCCCCCCCCCGGGCCCCAACTTTCACTTTGTCCGACGCCATTGAAATCCTATTTCGGGGCGGGGTGGGTTTTGGGTTAGATTCAACTTCTTCTATAGTATCAAATTTAATTTTTTCCCTACTATACTACATTAACCTTATTTGACCCTTACCCTTACAAAAAGTGGGTCGGCCCTTCAATGAACATATTCAGCAAATTATATAAAGTTATGTCTGAAAAAAGAGGCCGCTATTCCTGTGTACCCAGAGAAAATAAATATGGAGTTTCCATCATTGGATCAGTTCAGAAGTTCGATTGATAAAGTATTAAGGCAGAAAATTGAAAAATCTCGAATAACCTCGGCCCGGGTTTGCTTACCTAGTTTTACCAACACTCGTAGCGAACACCCCTGCCACCTAGCGTTATAATGCCGCACTAAATTTTGACAACTTGTATTCGTCTTCATTGAATATGCTTCATTCTTTGTGTGATTGAATTCACGTTCGTAATAGAGATAATCATTTAAGAAACTGAATCAATTTAAAAGAAAGTAAAATGAATTTACAAGAATAAAGCAACATAGAAGTAAGGGCAAAATGAAGAAGGATAAAAGTCAAAGTGAAATGTAAACAATAAAGCGACATATAATTACAACAATAACAAAGCATAAAGAAGTAGGCAGAATAAGAATAAAAGCAAGATACATAGACTTTTGGCGGTAATTCCCTTCCATAAATTTGAGCATGATACATGTACCTCGTACCATATATTAACATGCATTTTCATATACGTACAATGTGGAACATTCCTTATTAATACATGTAACTTTCAAAACAATTCAAAAATGACCACATAATACTGGGAAATTTCATTAATACATACATGTATCAGCCCTAGTAATAAAACAGTCTGCTGGTTTAGCTTATGTCTGTACAATGGAGACGGACCATTGGTTATCTTGTGTAATTTGATGAAACAGAATAATTAATTTATCACGAGAAGTGAAATTATTGGCAAGTCTCGCTTTGCCAAACACGTTGTTTTTTATTATCATCCATTCTAAATGATCAGTAGAACAATTTCTCTGATATATATAATTATTTGCACACGTCACGTAGCCGTGACAAGTGTCACATGACTGGTAATCCCCGTCAGCGACTCTCAAACAGCTGTCTACGCATTCACCGGTAGTGACGTTTAAACTGTTATTTACACAGCCACCTGAAATACACAAAATCAACATATTGATACCTTATAGTATTTTTCCGTGATTGTTTTCAATCTCTTGATTTTTAAAGACAAAGACCTGGCTGCATCAATTACGATCAGTGAAAAATAAAAGTAATTAAAATAATGAATAACTAGAGCAAATCTCGTTGCAAAGCAACGAGTAGGTCTTCTGTCCTGTTTTGACCGGAAGTGACGTCAACAAAAGAAAACAATGAGCTAAGTCATCTCCTGTCACTTTATAATTTCAATTTTGCATCAAAATCTTAAAAATAAGCTATTTTGGCTACATCCGGTTTTACCGGAAGTGATGTCGACGGACAGAAAATTAAGTTTTATGCTTCCAGTGACATGTTACCCAATAACTTGTCATGAACGACAAAAATATACAATTTCTGACGACTTCCGATGTGACCATAAGTGACGTCACCGGACGCATTTTGACGACTTTAATAGATTAAGCCTGACATTTTGAACAACTTTGCTTCTTGGACATATTACAAATTCTCAATACTTTTTGGGATATCTGGAAAAAAAAATTTTGGCCCCTCTAGATCCCTTAATTTAGGCGTCAGCCCTTTTTTTCGAGATATCATTTGAAAGATATTGTAATTCTGCACAAATTTTGTTCTATATATTTTAACAAAATATTTTTAGTTAAGAGGATAAAAAGCAAAATATGTGTAAATTTTCACTCTATAGGCGTTATAATTTTTTACCCCTGTATAGCACCATTTTGAATAGAGAAGTCGAAAAACAAAAACCGCTATATACACAACTTCAATCCTTCTATTGTGTAAAATCAGTCAAACTTCTGCTCCAGCTTTTGACATCTCCGAGCCTTTGTCTGGAAATGAAAGCCTATAAATTTTTGTTTAAAGGAAAATAACTCAATTTTTTTTAATGCTAGACAAAATGCTTATAGAGTGTAGTAACGTCTATAAACTCTAGAAAATTGAGCAAAATCCATTGAGAAATGAGTGAAATATGAGGCCTCAAAGTTAGCGTCTAGGAAAAGAAAAAAAAGAATAATAAGAATAATCTTAATCATCAGAATCAGTAGAAGGTCTTCCGTTGGAAACGGAAGACCTTAATTACAGAAATAAATCGCAGACCTCCAATACTCGATTCAATGACTGTTTTCAATTCATTTTTAAGTTCTTTAAGTACATCTTTGATCATGTCTCCTAACAAACTTTTGATTTCATTAGATTGATCTTTTAACATGTCCTTCACGTCTATCAAAGACGTGTTTGTGTGATCAAATAATGCTTTCAACTTGTGTGAAATATCATTTGAAGAATTATGTAACTGGCTCAAAGATGCTTCTACCAAGTTTCCTATTTCATTGATCGTTGTTTGAGCTTCGTTAGAATGTTGTTTGAACATGTGCCTCAAGTCAATTGTTGACGTTTCGGTATGGTTAACTAATGCTATCATATTGTTTGCGAATTCCTTCGAGGAATTTTGTAAATGACTAAAAGATGCTTCCATCATGCTTCCTATATTACTAATCGATGTTTAAATTTGGTTTGATTGTTATTTGAACATGTTCTTCAAATCCTTCGATGACGTCTTAGTATGGTGAGATAATGCTTCCATGTTGTTTGCGATATCGTTCGAGGAATTTTGAAACTGGCTTAATGATGACTCCATCATGTTTCTTATTTCAATTATGGATGAATTTGTTCCATTTGAGATTGCATTCATCATATCTCCAGTTTCTTGGTTGATAATAAAAGAAAATTTTCTGTCAAATTTGAATTGTATCTAGATTCATCTCGGTGATATTTAACAATTGGCTCGTTTTATCAATGACTTGTCGTTGATTTTCAGTATATTTTGTGAGTGTGTTGTTATTGTCTACGATAAAAAAGAAAAAATATTTTGTTTTCTTAATCAATAAAAAAAATTAATTCTAGAAAGTACATGTCCTAGAAATGCATGTACAAGGGGTTATCAAAAAGTTCGTAGCCTGAGGCAATAAAATTAGTACTAAGGAGTCTGTGCTCTCAAAATTTATAAGGAACATAAAACAACAAAAATTCAAGAAATATTTGAAATGTTAGCTTGATACATTTATTACTTAGTATTTGCCACATCATTATAGTAATTAAAACGACATTATATGATCACCTGGTGCTGTCGCCGTTTAGTTTCATGACGTCCGACAACGTCATTTTTTTTTAATGTCCGCTTCTTCTACCTCATACACTAAATTTAATGAGATTCCCTGAAACTAAGTAAGGAAATAAACCCGTATTGTCAATCATGACAATGTCATGAACAGCGACTTTCAATGCATAAAATATTGAGAGAGATGCCAGCATATTTTGCTTTTTGGAGTTTAATATCTACAAATGTGATCAACGGGATTTTTTGAAGTGATTGATTTTTCACACCTTGAATACAAATGGACATTACTGTGCATCCCTTTTCTCTCTGAATCTTTTTTGGAATTAAAAAACAAGTCCTCTGGATGCATTTTGTTTATTCGTAGCCAGTTTAAACATTTCCAAAGTGTATACTAGTTTTCCCCAGGCACACTTTATAGAATGTTGGATAAAGAAACCCCTCCCCTTTTTTGACGTCATTTTCAAGGCTTTATATGTTTGAACCTTTCATTTAAAATTTAAGATAAATTTCCATAGAACTTCCAGAATGAGGTACAAATTCCATATTCTATGGAACAATAGTGTCTCAACACATACATGAATTAACGTGATGTTTGGGTGTTAGACATTCATTTAAAAAAAAATTTCTTCTCAGTGACACTTAGGTCGAAAACAAGTTGTGCCGTCTGGACATACCATTGCTTCCTAAAAACATTACTTTTATATTAAAAAATATAAATTGTGGTTTTTTTCTATAGATAGAAAAAAAATGGTGCTAACCAGATATTTTAAAATTCATTGATGTACCTAAAGCGTTTTTTAATTTTATGGCGCTAGTCCACGAACTTTTTGATACCCCCTCGTACATTAGTAGGATTTATTTTTCAAAAAACTCTCAACATAGTAAAGGATAATATATGTTTAACTTATTTGCAGGAAACCTCATATTGTTCATTTTTATGTACATAAAATCATGCACACGGAAGAAATATAGATATATTTATCGGAATTATAGAAAGGAAAATCTGAACATCTTGGCATCTGCCCTTAGATTTCTAAAGGCCCTGTCACACCACGGCCAACACTCGCCATAATCAATAAGTATAAATTCTATATTGAGTTTTGTGTCATTTTTCTCTGTATAAATGATAGCATCTATTTGTGTATACAAAATAGATGCCTTTATTTTACGAGAAAAGTATATTTGAAGGGACCTATATATTAGTTTATATGTCCCAAGTATTTGTTATTTGAATGTTGGCTTTTAAGGGTCGGGTTTGTTGACACATCAAGTGTTGTATATAAAATGTCGGGTTTGTTCTTCACATTCCTTTCTCCTGAACCTTTCAAAGGTAAAGACGCATAACAATTGCTTGCTAAAAAATACATGAAATGTTGCTTTTTAACTTTAAGAACCCGCCCTCCCACTACCTTTTTTAGAATGTTCCATTTTCTCTAAGTAAAGAATGATATTCTGCTGCTTGGGTTTTTGCTTTATTTTGCAGTGAAACAGTTTTGATTTGCACGTCCGAGATGAATACCTTATACCCATAGAAAAAATATCCTGGTGCTGTCTAAGGAGAGGTTAAAGTGAAGAATCTACCACATGATGCCCACATCAAGTCCATTGGCAGCTTTAAGGATTGTGTTAAACATGCATTGAAGTGTCTCTGTGCAATATGCGTACCGAATAGTGTTGCAAATTGTAAAACTTACTATCTTTTATAAAGTAGAATCGATAGCATATAATCGATTATAGGATTGATAGTTTGAACTAAAAGAAAGGAGAAGTCATACTAGTGTGAAGCGTCTGTGCACACCAAGTCAACTGATAACTGAATGTTTGTGTAATACTTGTAATAAACTGTCACCTTATTGAAATGATAATGCTAGTGTAAACTAAGCTAATAAGCTTACTCTTGGTGACAGTAATATATACTTTAGAACTGTACTACATCGTACAGGTTTGAAATATGAAAAATGTCGATATTTGAAGTTTGAGATGTTTGATCTATGAAGCTTGAGATATTATTGATATATGATATGCAAGATTTGATAAAATAAGTTGATATGCTTGATATTTTGAAATTGAGATATGACCTATTGATTGATTGATTGATTTGTATGTGTGCTGACCCTCCGAGGTTAACCCGGGACGGTTAGAAAAAAGAAACACACATTGTTGATGTTTGAATTTGGTGGGTTCGCCCAATTGAAATGGCGTCCCACAATTTTGTATTGTGCCATGGCCAACACTCGCCACAATAAATAAGTATGGATTCTATATTGAGTTTTGTGTCATTTTTCTCTGTATAAATAAACATGTAATAAATATAAAACTTTATGTTATATTTCAGAGGATTAGCACTATTGAGAAGATATGATTAAGATGAATGATATAAGCAGACACAAAAGAGCTTTTTTATTGATTGTACATTAATAAATCCCTTTTGCTAATAAAAAAAATTGTTGAGCAGATAAAATGACTTCTTAAACTATAATCAGAAGTTTTTTCTATCATTCTAATACATACAACTGCTGTCTCTGAGTTTGTAAAGCAGATTCATGAGAAGCGAATGTTCATGTGGTTTAATCTCGGCATTGTGTGACTTGAATTCACAGTCATACAGTACTGTGCCTTAGATTTTTTTAATTAACATTCTTTGTTCTGAGAATAATATATAGGCAATAATTCTATTTGCTATGTTTCAACCATAATTTAATTTGGTTATGATTCACGCTTTTTAATAACATTTAAATATTATGAAAAACACAAACATAAGTATGGGAAATAGGTTTATCTCTAGTTGAAGGGGTTTGAGGTTGACTTGACTGGTTAATCGATAGAAGAGAATAGACCATTAAAATGAAGACAAACTGAAAAAAAGGAGCAGTACGTCATAGGCCTACGGAATTAAAGACCGTTATTAAACGGTTCATCATGATTTATGGCAATTTTTAACTTTATAGTCTTGGTGAAACAAAAGATATTGAAAATGTTCGCGTTTTTCTGTGACAACCCTCGTATGAGTGAAAGTATCTATGTTTAACAACCTTGAGCTCTATGTTTTCAAATTAAAATTGTTGTGATTTTGAATCTCTTCGCCCTTTTTATTTACATGTAATTAACCTCTTTCTAACCTGTTTAGAATCATAACAAGTCACTACCTTTTGTATCGTTACGGGTTAGTACCCTCAGTAAACGTAGCTCTCAGTTAAAAATCAACGTAAATGTATTTGTCAGCATGGACTTGTTTGATTCATCTTGTTATAGTGTTTCAATGCCCGGTTTTGTAAATAGAAGATTGTATTTTTAGTGGATTGTGAATCTTGACTCTTGGTTTACTATACTTTAGAGTTGTAAACCATAGTTCACAAATAGTGAATCTGTATTTATCAGATAATTTATGTTTTGCAATCGCAAATGTTTGTTTTAAGTGTTTAGTATAGTTTACGGTTCTGAAACATAGATTGCTGCGTTAACTATGGTTTACAGATGTTAAATATAGATTGACGTCGTTAGCTATAGTTTACAGTCCGTAAACTATAGTTTCTATTTTATCGACTGTGAAATTATATTTAGCTCATTTTTTTGGGTGAATTTGGCGTGCCATAGATACCTCTTTCATTACGTGATGGAAGGAAATGTTTCATTGACTTTGGGCATGGTACTTTCCGTCTTTTACGTTATATTAATAAAATTAAATTCCTTACTTTACAATATTTTATTATTATTGCATATCATAAAATATTTATAAAAACAAAATTGACCATATTCACTTTATTATGAGCAAACACTAATATAGGCCTACATGTATATCACACATACATGTAGACCTTTGTATATAGTACTGCCTGCTGACTTAGTGTTTGTACAATGAAGACAGAACAATGTTTACTTAAGGTAGAACCTATGTCGGAAAAGTCTTTGCCACAAGATTTTCAAACTTTTCAAAATGATACATTAGTGCTTGCTTATCAATCAGTTAAAAGCTCATAATATGTTTCCTTGATTTTAAATGTAGAATAGCCTGTGAAATTTGGAATGGTAATAACGTACTGCAATTACACATTTCAGTTACTTTTAGGGACAGATGTCAAGAAGAGAAGATGAAAAATCACAAAAATACTTCTTTAAACAACGTCGTCTATAAACTTTATCAACTGAACAGTATAAAGCAATATTTCTCAAGAATATTTTTTTTATTCCATTGACATGAAAAATAAGTCCACATTTTAAAAAAAGATAGCCAAAAGATTTATTGATTGTTTACTGCTTAACGTCCCTCTCCAGAATATTTCACTGATATGGAGACGTCACCATTGCCGGTGAAGGGTTGCAAATTTAGGCCTATGCTCGGCACTCATGGCCTTTGAGCAGGGAGGGATCTTTATCGTGCCACACCTGATGTGACACGGGGCCTCGGTTTAAACGGTCTCATCCAAAGGACCGCTCCATTTAGTCGCCCTTTACGACAAGCAAGGGGGTACTGAGGACCTATTCTAACCCGGATTCCCTTGGGGCTATAGGGATAGGCAAATGGAGTGTGAACTCTATTTTATTCAGTCAATTTTCCACCCTACATTTGTAAATATTTTTCAGAAGTCTTTGTCACAATGGCTTCAATCTTTAATATGACATACCCAAATGATAACAAAATGTGATTAAAATATTTCTTTTGCCTCCAACTAATGAGAGATAGGATATTTACCGATGCTTATTACTTGACCTTTTTGCACTAAACGGGATTTAATGAATAAATGACTCTTTGGATTTACTTTCAAATTAAAAATCTTAACGTTTACATGCATCAAAAATTGTACTTTTTATTTGAAAGGATCATACTTAATAGAAAAATTGTAATCAAAAATCAACACAAGGAAAATGAATAAGTAACAAATAATTATGAAAAGGAATGCACATCATTTCATGATAGGTTCACAAAAATGTAAACCTCAAGATCTACAACATGTTCATCTATGACTTAGACACATTTCATCAAGATATTACACTATTTAGTTGGCAACTGAAGATTTCTTAGGATTTTTGTATTCCTTCAAAATAGTTAAATACCATTCACATTATTGCAGTAAGTTGTTTACATTGTAATTTCATTACACAAGATACATTTAGTCTTAGATTTGCCAACTTAATTAGGGTTAAGATCTAGTAAATGAAAGATGCCTACAGGTTTCTCTAATTCAAGAAATATATTGTTATTATAAACATTATAACAAAAAAATATATGTATTAAATTAAGATTATTTCGTTATGATTTTAAATTGAATTCTGTATTTTTCAAAATTCAGTATTTTCTTCAATTTCTATTGAAGCTGTAATGTACGGGAAAAATTGACATTTAATCAATTATGACGTCACAATTGATTTAGCTCAGGCTCAACATATTCACTAGTTATGATGTCTTACGACATAGGTTCTACGTTAAGTTATCGGGAAAAAAAATAACGTAATTAATCATACTACGTGAGGTCCGATGTTTTGCAAGTTTCGCTTTTCCATTCACAGCGTTTTTTATTATCATCCCAAAAAAGATCTACCGTGGGACAATTTCTGTAAAAGATATAATTATTTGTACACGACACGTAACCATGACAAGTGTCACATGACTGGTAATCGCCGTCAGCGACTTTCAAACAGCTGTTTACGCATTCCCCGGTAGTGACGTTTAAACTAGTACTGTTAATTTCACTGTCACCTGAAATAAGAAAATCAAAATTCACCAAACCGATACTTTATCAATCATATCATCTGAATGCTTTCAACCCCTGATTCTTTAAGGGGGTGGGTTCAATTCAAATAGAACCTGAAGTAGAAAAAAATATCATTAATAATTAAGAAAGTTTATTCTTATACTATTGATTAAAGAAAATAATAATAATATATACCTTCAATTCTTGATTCATTGTCTGTTTTCGATTCTTTTGTTGGGTCTGTTAATAATGTTTTCCTCAAGACCTCTAAAATTGCTTTTGTCTGGTTAGATTGTTCTTTGATTAAATTATTTAGATCTGAATTCAACTTTATTGTATGGTCTGTTAATGTTTCCACAGCATTTGCAATATTTTCCAAAGAAGTTTGTAACTGGCTAAAAGATGTTTCCATCATCTTTTCTATTTTATTGATTGTTGTATTCGTTCGAATCGACATCACCTCTATCAATTCTCCAATTTCTTTTAGAGAAGTTTTTGTTTTGTTTGATAATGAAAGAATATTAGCTGTTAGATCCGAATATGCCTCTAAATTTAACTGGGTAATATTCATTATTTTACTCGTTTTTTGCTCTTCTTGTCGTTGATTCTCAGTAATTTTTATCAGTGTATCGTTAATGCCTACAAGAAAAAAGTTAAGATACATTGATGTAAAATATAATATTGCATATTTGTGGTTTATATGATAAATGATTGATATAATAATTATTTGAGAAAGAATTCATAAGGAATTTTCTAGTTACATGACGATTACGAATAGAATTGAATTTGATTTGGTATTCAACTAAAATATTCATAAACATTCTATAACACAAATTTGAAATTCTGAATAACATTTTCTTAAATTTGATGTACTTAATGTCTTTTAATTCGCTTACTTTTCAAAGCACTGGTTTGCGCTTGCATGCTATTACTTAAGTCATCAATCTTTTCCTGGCCATTGGTTAGAAGTGTGAGCATAAATGCTACTCCTGCGACCGTAACTGTTGTGATAAATAACATGAAAACCTTGCTTATCTTGTCACAGATTTCTTTTCCTTTTAAACTGTCCTTGATATAACAAATAGAAAATGTTTTAGAAATATGTTACATAACAAATGAGAAAATAAAAGTTTATTAATCCTAAATATTTCATGCAATACATACACAAGTTAATCGACATTAAACAAACCTTGTTCCGTTGAGAAAAATTTTCTATATCTGGATAAGGATAATCATAGGTGCGTCTAGATAGCTAAAATTATATCAGTTATTAATAAATATATTTCCTAATAAATGACATGAAAGAATCTAATTAGACGTGTTATTTTTCAATAAATTCAACTATTTTTATTAAAATAATAACTCACATTTGAAGTCCTTAATACTTGAGATCTGCTCATCTCACGATTCTTCAGTGCATAGATACGAAAAAGTAAATACCTTTAATTAATGTCTTACACTTATTTTTTTCAATTTCGTTATAAACAATAATGTAAATTGTGTTACAAAGATGGAAATTAAATTTTGTAAAGCTTTTAGTAAAAATTAGGAAGTTGCGCGTTCTGTATATCGGTAATTAGACTTATGGGGGCCGACTGGGGTTTTATTGTCTGAAAATTACAATAAACTCTAATATATAATGGGCTTATATAGGAAATTGCAATTTTACACACTTTGAAGCAAATTATACAAATACTTCAATAGACATTCTGCTCAGATTATAAGATATGATTTGTAATACTATATTGTGCATTATATGTAAGAAACACAAAATTCTACTGTCGTGTTTCTAGAGGAGGCATCCCAAAATGCCTAAAATGCACAACAAAAATGACGGATAAGGGAATTTATACAAATAAAAATCGTTTTAAAAAGTTATATGTTTATAAATTCAAAAGTATATAATAAACTTTATTTTTAAAACACTTTTTATTACACCTTCTTTAAGAGCTTCGGTTTATCATAACGTCAAAAACACACTATTATGTCGTCATTCTACCTTTCATATAAAAAACCGTATTAAAAATTAAATTTACAAACTTGTAATCCAATTCAATTACCCGTAACTACTTAATTTTGCTACATTTTATTAATTCTTTGAAGCAATTTAATTTCAAACAGAAAATACGCTTCATTTTGCTATGATGCGCGAGGTATTGCGCAATGAAAACCCCAGTCGGTCCTCTTTTTAAATATTTTATACCTCAGAAATGATACTATAAAATAAATAAAACATGTATAGCGTATATATGTAAGACTCCAAAGTCTTACACAAGTAAGACTCCAAAGTGCGATGGTGACGCAAAAAGTCTGATGGTCTCGCCAAACCCCGATGGTCTGCGCCAAACCCCGATTGCTCTCTGTCTTTAGACCGATGGTCACGCAAAAGTCCGATGGATCGTTTCCGATGAGACACGTTGCGCTAAAGTGCAATGGTCTAATACGGTCAAGTCCGATGGTGCGGAGGAACAATCAATGTTTATGACGTCACAATAGTCCGACGTCAATTCTTGACGCCATTGTCCTGCATTCAAAAGCGATCATTTCCGAATTCGTCCTCGAATACAATTTTATTGGTTTTGCTTATTGCTTGCACCTTCCAAAGACGGTTAGTCCTCGCCCACCACTCTGTTACACTTGATTAGGGTTAGTCCTTGCATTACACAACCGGAGAGATTTAGGGTTAGTCCTCGCACACTAGTCGACTGATAAGGGTTAATCTTTCACCTATATCCAAAAGATGAAGGTTAATCGTTGCGTTTAATATTTATTTGTATTTATTTTTAATAATCGGGCCTTGGCATGGCGCGGCATCGCATTTTTTAGCAGAAGTACTTTGACGTCATAAACGTTAATTGTTTTCGGCACCATCGGACTTTGGTTGTCAATCCATCGGGGTTTGGCGCAGACAATCGGACTTTGGCGTGACTATCGAACTTTGGAGTCCCATCGCACTTTGGAGACCTAAATATATATTACTCATATTATATAATAGCAATATATATTTATTACAGGCATAGTTAACTTTTATTCAATTCACCGAAAGTTTATTTAAAAGTTGTTGGACACAGATTTGATTTTTAACATTTTCTAAATTGTTCTGTTGCGAAAAGTTATGGAATTATACATTTTTTTATATATTAACATTAAATCATTTAAATAAAACATTTGGAGACAATGAAAAATATAAAGGAATAATCAGTATAGATCTTACAATTCCAGCCGGATTTCTGGTATCCTATAACAATGAAAAATAATGCACAAATGACAGGAGACTTTTTTTCAAATCATAACAAAAATATTTGATCTGATAAAATATCAAAAGAAGTCCTATCTTTACTCACGATTCTTAGGGCATGTCCTGGAAAATTTAACAAATTCCGTGATATTGGTTCATTCGTGTTAGGATCACTGAAGTCTGATAAAGATTGAAATGATCATTCATGCCACATTTATATATCCAAATATTCCCACAAAAATCAATATTTTTGATTTTATATCAATATAATTTCAATTCAAAAACTTACTTCTGCCATAGGCTTGCCCTCTACTGAACTGTGAAATGTAAAATGTAAATATTATATTAGGTACAAGTTACTATGAGCTGTAAAACAGTAGAATTTTATTCTGCTATTCAATTGAATTTGCAGAATACAATCTGCATTTTTTTTTTAAATCAAATGTTTGGAATGAAGTGCATTCTTTAAAAGAACTATATGTATTTTGACGTTTTCCCACTGACATTTGTCTTTCCATCGATTTTTTTTTTTTTTTTTTGCTATATAATTTCAACGTTTGCCTTTATATTGCATAATTGATACATTCAATAATGTGTTTATTTCTATATCTTGAAATGTGTTGAACAAATATTTTTTTTCAAATCATTTATTCTATAACGTACAATATAACAACGAGGCAAAACTTTCGCAGACGCCCTCTGGTAATATCTCACCAGGAATGCCAGGAGCTCCCTGGATCGATATAATATTATAAAATATATCTCCAATATTTGAAAACAGAATTTTTTCGTATTATACTAATATGTAATTATTGACGTTTCATTTTCATGCATATACTTAAATATCTCAAGTAAATAGCACCATTTTTACATATGATAACAAAGTATACGTTTAACACCATTATACTACATGTAATATATAATTATTGACGCTTCATTTTCATATATATACATAAATATCTCAAAGCATATTGGCATTATTTTATATATAATAACAAATTATACGTTTAACACCAACAGAGGAATGACCCTTGTTGAAGTGGAGATTGTGTGGGAAAAAAAGAAAGAAGTCTATATCAATCTCACTGTAACTAGTATTTAGGGCCAGGTCACCCTCAAATACGGGTCTTTTTATGTTTTACAACTTATAGACAAAATCAATATGCAGAGTTTTGTGATAATAAAATTAGATTATAAAAAACACATCAGAATGAATGAATTTTACAAAGACATAATATTTTTTCCTCACATGCATAGTTTGAATTTGGCTTTACATCTTCAATTGATGATCTTTTAACTTATTCATCTTTAACATATTTTAAACATAAAGTTTCCAGTTACATGAAAAATAACATAGTAAAAATATTGTGTGCCTTATAGTGGATTAAAAAAGTGAATACATGTATATAGTTTATCACGGCAGCAGATACTGCCATTAACACTATACCTAGTATTAGAATGACAAAGAATTTTGAAACATGATTTATTTTGATTTTGAAATTTGTCAAATCATGTGATTGTAATAGTAAAAAATTCTATTCCATTTCATTTTTGAATGCATTTTTAATACTATACTCAGTTATTTTTATATTCTCATATTTAATTTTATTTTTGTTTTCCATATGACCCATTTATAAATACATATTAAAATGTTAACAACGGTTCTTTGAGTTTTCTGTTCCTTCAGGTATCCTAATATTATTGTTTGTTGGTCAATTTATAAAGTTACATTTATATGTAGCACATTTTTTATTATATCTTCTAGTAATTTTAGTGTTGTTTTCACTTTTGTGCAATGGAAAAAGATGTGTTGTTGATCTTCTTTATGATTTTTACACAAGTTGCATAAACCATTGGATAGTTACATTTTACATAATTTATCTTCAGTGTACAAAATATTATGCACGCATTTCCATTGGAATTCTTGAATTTTATTTTTAACTTTCGTTTTTGAAATACTGTCCCAAACTAAGTTCCACTGTATGTTATTTTGATATATATTTTCCCATTTTTCTTGACATTTTGGAATTATTGTCTTGTTTAATATTTTTTCTATGTTCTTTAACTTTATGTCTTCATATGTTACCACTTTGTTAGTATCTCTTTTTTATGAGTAAATTATAATTCAATTTATAAGGGAGTTTTGTTTCTCTATTAGATATAAATATATATTATTATAACAGTAACTTGATCCGAAGGGTCGTATCACGTCGAGTTGACAGGCGCGGATCATCAGATCTAACGAGAAGCGAAGGGTCGGAGACGTGATACAACTCTTTGGATCAAGTTACTGTTATAATGATAAATTTATTATATACCCCCTTATAACTAGCAAAATATAGCAAAAGAAAACTTTAGAGATCAATTGCATGACATTTATCCATAAAACAAAGTATAATAACAAGGGACTTTTTAACGCGCAAGAAAAATAACGTCATATTTCTGCGTACTACGTCATCAGTTTCAGAGAGTGGTGATATGGATTCAGAAAACAACATGTTGGTGATCCGGAAAATCGGATCACGACGTCACGTGATAGCGTAAATTCAACAGTAAAATTGGGTGAGACACATTAGGTATATAATAAATTGAGTTATTTCTTTTTAGTATTGGATAAAACAGTTTAGGAATGGCTGATTTTATTTAACTATATTCAAATATCCAACATCTTTTGTCTAATAATTTATTTAAAATGGTGTCATTATATTTAAAACAATTTTCCGCTTTATTCCAAATGTCTTTAATTTTTAATAAACTGCTTTTAATAAATGATTCCACATATAGGCTTTTCCTTGGAATTGTATAAGTTTATTTCCAAAGAGTGAGAGGTTAATTATTTCTTTTCGGTTCTCTGGCTTGAATTTTGACTGAAATTCGCTATATGCGATGAGTGCTTTTTCGATAAAAACTAGACATGTTATATAAGGAAATTGGAGATAAGTCTGAACAAGTGCATAAAAAACATTCCTGACTTAAATGCATATCTTTACTCTGTAACCAGTATTTACCGATTAAATTCCATGTTTCTAACTTTGAATGCATGATTTTATAAATTGCTTTTATTTGTTTACTTTTTATAAATTAAAGATATTTATTGTTAAACAAATTGAAATATCGATATGGATCCAAAGTATTCGAACTAATCTTATATGACTTTATTTATGAATTAGTTTTTTTTAATATCCCTAAAGAAAATGAATACCTTAGTAATACTTACATGTCTATTTCTCTGAAATCTTTCATTATTATTTGCCCTAAAGAAAAGGAAAAGGTATGTATATTTATTTTCACAAACAACTTGATAAATTAAGAAACCTACAGGTTCATTTCGAATAAGGGGTATGATGCATACTTCTGCGTGCCTTTGAAATCTATGTCTGAGGATACAAAAAAGCTTATCTCTCTATTCATTCCATAGTATGTCATTTATTCAAGCACACCTCACGGTATTATAAGAAATTCTGCAATACAATATTTTATTGCATGCTTTCATGAATCTAAGATATTTGTTCTTGCCTTTTAAAAATGATTAAAAGCACCAGAATCCTTGATTCAGAGGTAAATTTTATTTAATATTAATAAAAACACCTTCCCTGATTAAAACTTGCCTAGAAACAGAGGAGTGTCTTAGTTATTGCATTTCTTCACTTTATTTCATTTATTGGAGACCCGCCCTATACATTGTAAACATCCAACTATATTTTGTACAAACTTATAAATTCCTACACAGTGCAAACTATTTCCCTACATACTTTTGACAAGTACCAGTTTTCTTTTTACTTGGAAAGACGATTTGATTTTCTACCAACAATGAATCTGTATTTTGTAACAATTAACATTTCTGCAAAACGCTTTTTTAGGCAGTCGCTAGATAAATTCAAAATGTAAATTCAAAATGATCCAAGTCACTTTTCTCCAATCTACATGTACCTGTACTCTTATACCATCCTTTGTTTTTTTTTTCTTTTGCATATATATAGGATCTCACATGATTTGTAGTTGGATATGATTTTTATGCAAGGAGTTATGTGTTTTATATCCCCGAGCCTTCTTTTATCAGGAGTCCCTTTTTAGACTGTACAAAATAACGTTATATTTTTTACTACGTAGATTACAAGCTAGTTGAGATTGAGTTAATTTTGAGATTCAGGGATCTGGCAATATTTATCACAGTTGACGACCCCCTTTTCCTAATAAAAAAAATGTTAGTTTAATTAACGACCTTAAAAAAGATGTAAATACTAATTTCTATGAATAATAAATTTGCCAAAATAGTTTAATTTTTTCTTACTAAAATACTTTCAAGCTTTTTAAGTTGTTCCTAGAAAAGAAAAATACCTTAATACAAGACCATTAAAAGTAGAGGAGAAGGGAAAGCTGGCTCTGAAAGGGGCAGTTATACTTCAGAGTAGAATTTACCCCCTCGGAAAGCTGAGTCTAAAGTGCGATTTTCTTGGTGGTAGTTCTACTCAGGAGCTCTTTTCAATAGCATGCCATTGAAAAGAGCTCCTGAGTAGAACTACCACCAAGAAAATTGCAGGAATTCAACACCAAGCCCGATAGATACTCTAAAGTGCGATTTTCTTGGTGGTAGTTCTACTCAGGAGCTCTTTTCAATAGCATGCCATAGAACATGACAACTAGAATAATCAAACACAAATATTTGAAAAAATTAATGCTATAATTTTAATTTTTAACATGTGTTTTACTCTTGCAAGGAAACCTTTCATTTGGGTTTAAGTCCTTTTGTCCGTGGACTAGGTTGAAAATCGTTTCATATTCAAAACAGGGAATTCGATTTGATAAAGCTGATTACTAATAATCGATTGGATGATGGTAAGTCATAAAGGGTGTGCTTTAGGCAGCTTTTATATAAATCTATCTTATTAACGTGTCTATGCGTAACGATACAGACTCACGTTAAGAAATCAAGAACTTCAAGAATGAAAATTCAATCCATCAAGAGTAACCTATGTACACTGTTATTTCGAGTTGTACGAGTTGATATTTATTATGCGTCTTTACCTACATGCATCAGTATCATGAGTATAATTTGAAAAAAAGATTTATTTTAGTAAATTTAGTTGCCTGTGAGATATTCCATGTACTAGATGCTCGCTCACATTCTACATAGAAACATATCCACACAATTTAGATCAATGTTAACTCGTGTTTACCTACAATTACTTTGTACCATCGTCTATGAGAGTTAAAAATTCAGTAATCTTACCCCAAAACTTCTGAATATCCACTTGTGGCTTGAGATGAATTTGTTGTCTGTAGAAAAAAAAAATAAATATGTACCCGCGACTATAATTATTATGGCGGGAACCAGTTATTACGGAAGCTCAATAGTGCAAACCAAAAATAAATAAAGAAAAACGAAATTATTATATAAAGAAAAAACGAAATTATTAAATAAAGAGAAACGAAATCATTAAATAAAGAAAATCGAAATGAATATATAAAGAGAAACGAAATTAATAACGGTATACAAAGAAAACGAAATTATTAAATAAAGAGAAACAAAATTATTAAATAAAGCGAAACGAAATTATTAAATAAAGAAAAGCAAAATAAATATATAAAGAGAAACGAAATTAATATATAAAGAAAAACAAATTTTTTTAAAATAATGAAAAACGAAATTATAAATAAATAAATCATTTCGTTCTTCTTTATATTTATTTAATAATTTCGTTTTTCTTTATATATTAATTCTGTAAATTTGTTACTTTGTTACTTCTGTCTCAGAGATTTCTTTTTCAGTCAACTAGATTGAAGTAATCTTTAAAGTCACAAAATTTTTTAATTAAAAAAAAAACGTTGATTATCTAGGTTGGTTTGGGAATTTTAATTACAAAGTTTATTTTTTCAATGCCCAATACTTCTAAAATTGCCATATTTGGGTATAAATAAATATCGCTGCAGATTTTTTTTGAGGGGGGGGGGGTAAAAAGAGACCAATGTTTAGATTGCTGGTATGTTTTCCTAAATGTTCTGACAAGTTTTTAGTATAATATCAATGTACGTCTTGAAGACCGAGTCGTGTGCCCTCTTCGGCATCGTACAAAATCGGAAAACAGCGGCCTCGTTGGAGCCATTCAGATTTCTTTTCTATTTTTTCTCGTAAAATCACATATTAATAACGGTAGTTGTTACAGGAAATGTTATTATATTAAAAGCACAATATTTGGAAAAGTTGTTCTGTAGCATATATGACTGCATGAAATTTAAAAACTGCATTAAATCATGCGCACTCGAATTAGATTCGGCCTTGTTAATTTCTCTTTGCTAAATGAGTTGGATAAGTTCCACTTTTTCCATTTGGGAATTTTATTGATATGCATATTTTCCCTTTAGTCATCTATATAAACAGTCGAGGGACCAATCTCACACATGGGACGGAAAGTTTATTAGTAAGCTATTCACAATAGTTTCACTATCATTTAACTAAAAAGGCAATCCTTTATCGACGATTTAGAGTGACAACGTCTTTTGCTGTTATCATAGCATTTATGCATGGATATTTGCCATCTGAACACATAAATAACCCTAGGATTTTTTTAAATAAGTAAGATGGAGGATTTTTTAATGCAATCTTTGGAAAAATAAGCCTAAATAATACATACTTGTCTACTTCCTCGTAATCTTCCATTATTATCAGCCCTAAAAATAAATTCCATACAGCCATACAGTCCAAAGTAAGACTCACATTGTAAGAAACCTAAAGGTGCATGTTTATAAATATCCAACTGCAAGTTCACTTCGTACGATAAAAAACTTCAAGAGGATCAAATTAAAGTTCAAGCCATCAGGAGTTGCCTGATATTCATAAAGATAAATCGTTAATCTAGAATTTTTACTTTCGCATGTACGACTTGATAAATATTTGCCCATCGTTAAATACATATATAAGTTACAATATATTTTTTACATTTGTTTTAATTTCATAAATTCAGATCTAGATGCATTTCGATTAATTCAACGTACTGTTTAAAATATCGGCATGTGCGAGGAAACTTATGTGCACACTTGAGATCGATAACTGAGTCTTTGTTTGTTATACCCCCGAAACGAAGACTTTCATATTTCATATGTGTATTCCTTGTGGCAAGACTTTTCTTTGGGTACAGCTAAATTAGACCTGGACCTTGACCTTGGAATTTGACCCACTTTAACAACAAATTTCCAAACTTTTACTTTGGCCATATCTTTTGAACAGTAGATAACAGGACTTTTATACTTCACATACAAATTAGTTTTGGAAAGACCTTTTATTGAGTACCAACAACTTTGACCTTTTGACATTGACCTTGGAGATTTCCGTACTTATGAAAGAGCTTCAACCTTAGCCATAACTTTTGAACGGTAAGGGCTAAGGCTTTCATACTTCACATATGTAATTCTTGTGAGAAGCCGCTTCATTGGATACCGAGAACTTTGACTTTTGTTAACCTTGACCTTGGTGTTTGACGTACTTTTAGATACAACCTTGACCATATTTTTTGTGGGTTAGGACTATGGCTTTCATACTTCAAATATTTAATCCTTATGAAAAAAACCTTTCATTTGATATCAAGAACTTTGACCTTGGAGTTTGACCAATTTTTAAACAAAAAATCCAAACTTTTACTTTGGCCCTAATATCCAAATGGTAGATACTAGGAACAATATATTTTAAACATCAATTCTTTGTGGCAAGACCTTACATTTGAAACCAACAATTTTGACTTTTGACCTTGACCTTGGAAATTTTCCTACTTACGAAAAAAACTTGACTATAACTTTTGAACGGTAAGAACTAGGGATTTCATACTTTTCATATGTAATCTTTAAGACAAGGCCTTTCTTTAGAAACAAACAACCCTGACCCTTTGACCGCGAAGTTTGTCCTACCTTTAAAAACGTTAACATTTGTCAAAACCTTTGAATAGGTAGTGCTAGAGTTTTATATTTCACATTTTTATTTCTTGTGAAAGGCCTTACTTAAGGTACCAACATATTTGATCTGTATTTGAGAAAGCTTAACCTTCGCTATGTTGCCATACGATGGCATCTGTGTTTCACAAACACATCTTGATTTTTTTAACGTCCCTCAAAAGTAGTTTTAATCATCTATTTGTGTAATCAGTACATCGTCTCAAGCCACGGTCCGGAGTCCGCATATATAGCCAGATGGGAGAGGAGCGTACATTTTGGCCGTGGTTTGCGACGATGTAATCAGTAGTGCTCGTTTGAATCTTGGATATATTTTTTATCTTACCTCACAGCTTCTGAATAACCACTGGTGGCTTGAGAAGAATTCGTTGTCTGAAGGAAAACAAAATTAATATTAATAATATCTATTAATAGCTGTTTTATGAAAGGACTTCTGAACGCTGAAAAATCGCGATTATCTTTTCAAAAACAATTAAAAGATAACTGTTTTTGCCCATTACATAAATACGTTTAAGGTAAAGGTTAAAGGATAAAACGCATGTTTATCATGTACACAAATGTTTTTACAATCTTTGAAAAAAGCAAATCATAAGTAATACTTACTTGCCTACTTCCTCGTAGTATTTCATGATTAATAACCCTAAAGAAAACGAATTTCAACCAAGCATTTTTTCACATTCCATAGAAAATCGAACATAGTAAGAGACCTACATATACAAGTAGAACTAGAGAACAATAATGTAGTGAACAGTTTATCCATCAATCTGTAAAATCTATCCAAACTATAGAGAATTATTTTGCCAGTTTTCCTTTAATCAGTTTAAGGTTGACTCCACAGAATCAAAAACCCCATAAGCTTGTATATTTCTTTTTAAAAATATTTTTCTTTTTTTTTTAACTATTACGAAAAACATTTATAAAGAATTAAATAAAAATGTCACATCATGAAAAAAATTATAAAAGCAGTACAAAAAAATAATTCGATACCCATATACATGTAAATCGAAATGGATCTGCTTGAAAATTAAATACTTGTTTAAAAAGTTTATTTAAATTAACACAAAAATACTATGGTTTACATGCAGAGAGACACATTCGTATAAAGTAGAGCTATTTCAGAACTACTAAAATACGAGTGCTATCTGGTAAAATAAAACTATGGACAAAGCGTTTTTCTCGAGAGAATTTTTTTCATTTGAATTCAAAACTTCCAAACAATGAAAACAGACCCAGGTTATGCATACATTATTATTATTATTCGTATAATTATTCGGTGGTAAATAAGAGTAAAGCATTTTTTTCTGTTTTGTAACTTACCAATTAGCTGATGAATATCCACTCGAATTTGTTCTCTGCATGAAAATATAACTTTAAGAAAAAAATCCGATGCAGACTTTTGAAAACACAATTAATAAAATGATACTTTGATAATATGAAATAATATCTATATCTGTTAATTTCAAGGAATATTTCATATGAATTAAAAAAAATAAAATGAAGTCGATGAATACACGTACGTATCGATATGATATACGAGGGTTGTCCAAAAAGTTCGTGGACAATGACGTTTTTGTGAAAATAAATGGTTTTATATCAATCTTCTGTATGAAGGATATGGAGATAACGAACAGTATTCAATCAAAATATTTATTATGAAAAACTAATCGGAATGATTTAATTTTTATTGATGGAACGTAATATTTTTTGTAAAAATTGGGGTCTTTAAAGGTCGCAGAAAGAGCGCACGGACTAAGGTTAAAATGACATAATCTCTGATATAAAGTGTTGGGATTAAAATGATTATTTTCTATATAAAACAAGTCAAAAATCAATAAAAATTTCATGTAACAACAAATACAGAGGCTATAACCATTTTAAGATATATTAAGTATCGCTTACTATATAGACAGTGGAAATACTATACAAAAACCCTAACAAACATGTGTCAAAACTCAACCAAAAAAGCGACGTCGGCCGTCCGCACAGGACAGCGTCCGATCAAAAAAATAGTTTTATACGGTTGAAACAACGTATGAGACAAATATGTGTTTAAACAACTCAAAATTATTGAAATATGTTTAGTTTCACGGTAACTACGGTAGTGCTCTTTTGCATTCTCTATCAGATTTGTCTTCCGCTACGCTATGTGGGAGTGTAGCGTGAACGGCAACTCTGGATAGAGAATGGCTCTTTTGCAGATTGGTATTTTTTTTAATTTTCAGCGGTGTGTACAAATTCGAAGACACAAGAATTTAAAAAGACATGTTATTTACTGAAAATGGAGATTTCTATTCATGACGTTGTTATAAATCCAGCGCAGCGTCGGACTGGGCTGTGCAGTTTGTGTATACAAACTGTTTATTTAGATGACGCTCGTAAATTTGTGTACAATGTTTTGAATTTTAAAAAAATAAATAAATTATTATCTCTACTTAAAGATTATTGCTAGCACTTGAAAGTACGTTGCGCCTTAAAAAAGAAATGAAGTGTGTGCATGAACATGTGTTTAGTCAAAATACAAATGTTGACGTTATAATGAAATTAGCTCAACGTCAGACTGGTCCGTGCGCACAATCTGCGATCTTTAAAGACCCCGATTTTTGCAAAAATATTAAGTTTCCTAAATAAAAAATAAACCATTCTGACTTGGTATTTCCTGAGAAATATTTTGATATACCATAGATGCATATAGAACCATTTATATTGACAAAAACGTCATTGTCCACGAACTTTTTGGACAACCCTCGTATATAACAAGAAAATTGAATATATATGCATTAGATATTTAGACAAATTATTGCATTAACAATTGCCTAACAAAAAGTCTAAAAACATCTTTCAGCTTTTGACAAATGATATATTGTATCTGCTGAGAAGTTAAGTTTCAATCCTAGAACTTGTGAAAGAAATACTTTAAAAGAGAATGCTCGCAAAAGGTAGTATCCGCCATATATTGTTTGTTCATCGCTGCTGTCCCTTGCAGCCCTATATATGCCGTAGACAATTCACAGTGTAGAGGTACATGTATGACGAGTATGGACGTACATCTTACATTGCCGTGTTACTCGGTCGCGATGAAATTATCAAATTCGCACTTTTTTCCGAGCCAAGGTTTGAGAAACATTAAATATACGAGTCAATGTTTTACCGTATAAGTGGAAATGTTAGCGATTTTTCCTTAAAAACTGGAATTCTTATTTTTAGCGAGAAGTAATTTTAGCGATTTTAAAATGCTCACCAAAGAAGTAAGTATACACAATTTATTTTAGATATTCAATTTTAGCTATCTCAACAGTCTCGCTAATAAAGCCAAAATTAAATCCTCGCTAAAATATCTACTTTTACGGTATTAACCAACAGAAAATGGTTGCCCGCATTCCTCAGTGGTTAGAGCGTCTGCTCTAGTATGGCCAGATAAGAAGTTGAGCCTTACGTCGCGGATTCGATGCCCACGGTGGGATGCGGAGACCGGTCCCTCGGGTGAGACGATATTTACAGAGGTCCCGTGTCGCTGTATATAGGTGCTGGCACGAAAAAGACCCCTCACTGCTCAATGGTCGTAAGTGCCGAGTACAGGACAAAATTGCAGCTGTTCACCGGCAAGTGGTGGCGTCTCTGAGTAAAGAATTCTCGAGAGCTACGTTAAACAACATACAATCCAACAACCAGAAGTAAATGCACCAAAAAAATGCATAAAAACTAAAACAACAAAAGAAATACTACACGTCGGAAATGGGTTTCAAGAGGGCAATTACGAAATGTGTTTACATGTATATACATGTGTGATGGTGCCTTTTATGAAATTGGCCTGATGCTGTTGTGTATCGAATAAAGTTAAGTAAATTGCCGTAAGAAGACTTGAAGTTTTTTTTAAATGACCATCTAGTAAAATAGGTGAGTTTTTAATAAAAAGATATTACCTGATCGGTACCATTGGTTAAGTGACTCTGGTCAAGTGACGAAGGCAAAAAGGAAAAATTCTAAAATATTTGAATGATTTTGTTACAATTTAGATCTGCAATGCATATAAGAGGTAACATATAGTCCTGGATATCATATTTAAATACATAAAAAGAAGTGTAATAATATCGAAGCTAGTTTAAGGAAGTTTGGAGTAAGAAATGTTTTTAAATGCAATAACATATATGACTCTGTACAAAATATGTCCTTAAATCGCAATTTCATTTCCTTGGCACAGTGAGATGAAAGTTTGAGGCATTTATTGGCACGATAAAAAATGAAATATGAAGGAAAAACACAGTACTCAAGCTCAAAAAACATGCAAACAGTCAGAACAAATTAGGACCATAACAATTCAAGACGACCCTTAAAACTTAAGATGTGGGATCAGGTGCCATATAGAGGAATGAGCATTCACTGTAAACCGATCACACCCCTCTGTGCTCCCTGACATGATCGGAAAATAACGGGAAAATCTGTCTTCAATTCAGCGTGTAGAAGGCCTAACACATAGCTGACAAAAAATGATAGATTGTTAATGCTCACAGGGTCGTTTTATCTACCAAATAAACTTAGAAAATGATTATTTCAAACGACACTGTAGATATTCTTGTTTCATCAATTTTTATGGTTAATAACTAAGTATGATACGTTAGATTTTGTGATATATCCTTAACTTCAACTTCGCTTGGATATATTGTGTCGCGATATGAATGGAAAAAGCCCTTGTTAAAGGACAATATGTCATCGATATATCTAGATGTCAAGTTGCTTTTTATTTCAAATATAAATTTTGAACAAACTCTGCTTGACATGAATCAAAAATAGTATTACGAAGGCTTGCATGCAATTGATATTTGGTTAGATAGCAGTCAAAATTTATACCGTTGCGTTTTCCAATTTTGATAGGACATAAGATAAAAGGGGTCAACACTTTAATTTCAAAACATTCATCATTTATTTTATGAAAGAAATTTTGTCTTTCACTATTCTTTTTTCACAAATTTCGTTTTAAAATTCTTAAAACTTCGGGTTTGATAACATCTTTTTTCCATTGCTAGCAAAATTTACACAAAGCCCTTGACTCTTTCTATTTAATAATTCATTGCCATTGCACCTGTATTATGAAAATTACATAATCCTTTCACAGATGTTTTCTTTTAATATCCTTCCTTGTTGATATATTCACGGACAAACAACAATGTCATCAAAAATGTGAATGAATGTCACTCGATTATATTTTTTCTTACAGCTAACATTGGGAATTACCTTTCTTTCTCTTTTACATTTGTACCTCTTTTCCTTATTATATAAAAATGAAAGACACTTGGACATAACTCTTGCCCGAGTTTCTAAATCCTGTTGTTATTCAAAAGATTTTTTTAAGATTGTTTTGATAAATAATCTATTATAGCTAGTCTCTCGGAGACATGATTGAACCAAATTAAACGATGAATCATGGTGTACTAGTATCTTTAACATGATCCTGCCGTTCTTGCAGATATAAAAAGATTACAAAAATCCTATTGGCTTGCATTATGTAAATACATATCCAATTAAGGTCCCACCTTTACCGAAAGGCCCATTACTTCTAAAAGGATTTGCAATATAACTTGCAATTTTTGCAAATAAATACAAGTATGTTTTACAGTGTTGCATCTCGACCTTTACCTCAAAATAAACTCGAATCTACTCTGCTGGAGATTAATGTGACACTTCATGGCCAAGCTGCTCTTGTGAAATAGATTTTGTTCTTATGATTTTGGAAGTTTCCCCTAGCTGATCTCTTATTGTATGTATGAAATATGGTCGCCTTGGCAGTCAGTGTTCGACCATTATGAAAATATATAAAGAAATTAAGGTCACTGTCTTTTATTTGTAAGTTTAAGACATATATACAAATATCCCTCAAACCTGATATAATGTTTAAAAATTATTTATACTTTTTGAATTTTTGCAGTCAAGATCGATTGTTTATTCTATAATTTATTGTTTGTTTTTTTGTTTTTAGCTGCGTCGGTCGGGAGTATTCCGCAATTATGAATTAACATATTTATAATATAGATTTGTACTTTATTCATATAATTTCTTAGAGGTACTACATTTACACTTTTTTGAGAGATATGAAATTTAAGGTCCTGAGAAGATATATAAATTTATGTCATTCTTTCAAATTATTGAATTAAAAGAGAAATAATTTAATAGTTGTTGTCAAAGAATGACAAAATTTTCATAGAAATTAATTCTTTTTTTCTTTTAATTTTTAATCTTCCTTTTATTGTACTCTTGTTAATTTAACTAATATCTTATTACATAAATGTTGAAGCAATAAAGAAAGCAAAACAAAATATAGTTTATAGAATATATTCGCGGTAGTTTCCACACTACATAATGAAGAATATTAATTCCAAGATAGAGTAAAGCAATATTGAATGGTCATCTACGACACTCCGTATCCTTTTTAAAAAGATTCTTAACAGTCTGTTTAATTTTGGTTGAGTATTTGATTTGTTTAAGCATGAGAATGAAAGAAAAAATAGTGTACATACCATTTTGTTCCACGGGTTACTTTAATACGAGACGAAAATTCGTTTTGCTGTCAAGCACTGGAAATTGATAGAGAAATTATTTAATAGTTGCAGTTAAAGAATGACATATAATTTTCAAAGAATTTATCCTTTTTTCTTTTAATTTCAAATCTTCCTTTTATGACTAAGCCCTTATAAATAGTGTATGGTTATAAGCTATATATAAAGGCGTCTACATGGCTTTAATTTGTTTTTATAAAATGGCTTTCAAAATTTAAATAACAATTGCTAGACTTTTTCGACAAAACGTCTTTATTTGATGTTGAGTCATAGTAGATTTGATAAAAAGATGCGCTCATACTTTACTATTGACATTCATGTTTGATGCCTTGGGTCTTTTATAAATCCCCGGATGTAATGATTTATTGTACTGATTGATCGATTGATTGATTGTATATTGTTTAATGTCCCTTTCGAGAATTTTTCAATCATAATTATGGAGACGTCACCGTATGCCGATGAATGGCTTCAAATTTTGAACTTTACTCGGCACTCAGAGTCATTGAGCAGTGGGGGATCTTTATCATGCCAACGCCTGCCGCTGACACGGGGCCTCGGTTTTTAAAGGCCTCATCCGAAGGACCCGCAACTTTCACTTCAAAGTGCCGAGCGCATGGCGAAGGAACAGTTGCTACCCATTTTATCGACTGGGTCAGTCGCGGCCGAGATACGAACTCGGGGACTCCCGATCACATAGCGAGCGCTCTACCGACTGAGCTCTTGTCATAAAAATTTACTCACATGGAAAGAAATATAAAACTCAGAAAAATCTTTCAACTTTTATGACAGAAAGCCACGGAGGGGGTCACGTGACCGCCTATATCACGTGATTTGCACATGCGCAGAACGTGGTTGAAGTGCATTAAAATCGAAGAGGATTGATGTCAAATATAATCAACATTGAAACCAAATAGTGTTTCTTATATGGAAGTTATTCAATTAGTACGCGAAATTTTTGATTGATATCATAAATAAAAAAGTGTCTATAAATCGTCTGAGTTATGTTTTATTTAAGAAATCCGGTTTACTTATTTGTCTCATGATATAGCCAAAAAAATGTGCTATGCTTTTGCATAACTGCTTTATTTATATACTTATCCAAAACGAATTTTAAAAAAAACAAAACAAAACAAAACAAAAAAAAACCGTCGAAGACAGATATTTGATATCAAATAGTATTACCATTCTGTGACAAATCATGTCGATTTTTCCGTTTGAATTATGTTATTTGTTTCAAGGTCTTTAAAATTCTTTTTATACTGAACATAAATTGGACCAATTCTTGCTTTAGATCAATTTTCTTATCTTTAAGGAACCAGGCAAAATTTAACACAATGATGGGATCAGTACAAAACCAAGTTTTCATTTTATGACATTCCTATTGAAAATAAATGCTTGTCCCATGCCTTAAGATTTAGAAAAAAGTTACAGCCCCATGGTTAAATGTTGGTGTTAGTGATATTATTGGAACAAAACTCAGGAGTCTTTTAGATTTCAGATATTTCCAATATCGATAAAAATATTTTGGTTCATTTTCATACTGTAAGTCATTAAAAAAAAAGTTAGTGTACTTAATGTTAAAAATGTTTTTCTTCCATGGTTTTATTTGATGAAAAAACTCATTGTCCGATGCTTATTTGTACCGGTCCCATCACTGTGATAAATTTTGCCTTGTCCCTAATGATAACATTTAAATTTTCATTTTATTTTTTGAGGGTCATTTAAAAAATGCTTCCTGGTTCCTCAGCACTTGTTATGGTTGCTAAAAGAAGGAGTTGTCTAACTGATAAGTGTATTGCGAAATCAAGCAAAGATAATGATTCCTCAAATTACCAGATCTAAAAATTGATAATACATGTATTTGCGGTTTTACACCTGTCCGTAAAAGAGTGTTAAACTAAATCAGATATATCCAATGCATTCTGTTGCATTGCTGATTAAATACGTGTACCACTGCAAGGTATAAAAGAGCAAATGACTGTAAAACATCGATCAATTAAATGTCAGTCTAAAATTTGAAACATTTTCTTTTTGCAGTGAAAAATATTTACAGACATTGAATAGATAATTTACTCAAATATGATAACTGCTTCTTCAATAGAAATGGAAATCGAGAATTTTCATATCTCATTATTGGTCATAATAAAATAATTTTGTTACAAAGCACTCTCATTCTTCACATATGAACTCCGAAGTTGATATGTAAGGATATGAAGTTCATCTGAATGCTACATTTTTGTAGTATTTGATGACCTTGTCTTCTAACAAATAATTTGAATTTGAATGACACTCCATCTTATTAAAACCAGATCTTTGTTATGCTCCGAAATTCTGATATTCGCTGTACAAAGACCACCAGATTTCCAGAGCGTATAAAAGATCTGATTTTTATTAGATGGATTGGCACTATTTGTGCTCTTTTATTAACCGATCTGTTTTTAGATTCCTAAGAAGTAGATTTCTTTTTTTTTTAAAACCTCTACATGAGAAAAGTAAAATACTTCCTATGGACATTACAATGGATTTTCAGCAGGGATTACTTTAGTTTTTTCCATCGTCAACTTTCCTTATCTAAGCAGTAAAAGCCCAATATCACCTACATGTGGTGTTTTTATCTCTATCTTACATGATACGCAAAGACATGTTTAGATTAAATTTTTAAAAACAAAGCAGGCTACTGAAGGAAAAGTTGATGAAACAGGGATTTCAATATCGTTATGATGACCTTGTTGGCAAATATATCCTTTCATTAGCCCGAAAGTTGTCCAAGGTGCTTCATTCCAATTGTAAGGCCTCTCTTTTAATTAATAAATCAGATTAAGGAAAGTCTATCTGATGCATGCATATATGGCTCATGACGGGTGTAACCAGTCAATAAGGGATGCTTACTCCTAATAGGCACAAGATCCTAATTTCCAGAGGTCTTTGTTTAATATGCTGCTCATAAATCTGCATTTTTTGTAGATGTTTAAGAGATCGGTAAAACGTTCTCTATCTTCACCTTGTTATATGTTAATATCAATATGATTAACATGACACTGCTTTTCTCCTTTGATAAAAATATTTCTTTTTTCTATACATTTTCAATTTTTTATATACTTCTTGGGGTTTAATTTTCGTGATGGTGACCCATGAATTCTTTCCCAAAAATATAAGACTTTCGTATTACAAGATCGTTTTCTGTGACAATAAAATCATGGACCTAGCCAACGAAAATATGTTTTTACAGTATAATGAGCTTAAATTAAGGCAATTTTAATTTGAGTCAGAGTTGTGAGTATAAGGTACTAGAAGTATAGACTAATGCCCCTCATTAATGTTACAAGATTAGAAAATGAAGAAATACAGATCTTTGAACAGGGACTCTCCCTTCCAGGGGGAGGGATCAGGAGAGAAGTAGATACCTCCTGAAACAATAAATCTTTAATATGATAACATAACTGTTGTTGTAAAAATGAATAATGAGAAGAAATTCCATAATTCGTTATACGTTATCATAAGTTATTTATACTGATTAAAAAACATTTTGATTACATATATACAGTATACATCTTTATTCCCTACAATGTTATCAGTCTTATTGAAATAATGAATAACGTAATTAATCAGGGAACAATTCTTGCATAGTCCACTGCTTACTTTAATACTTCAAAAGTCATGTATGAACTGTCTGATCACGAAAGTAAATTTCAAGATTATTGCATGGACTCATTTAAAAGTTTCTCTTAACTATTTAAAATTGCTTAATTTTCTGGATATTGAATTTGATATTTATAAGCACAGCAAAGAAAGGTTCAGTGTACATACCATTTAGTTGCATCTATATCTTCAAAGTTTATCAAAAATTTGGTTAACCGTACAGACATTAAAAATTAAGAGAAAACTCAGTAGCAGTTGAAGAATGGCATAATTTTTTCAAAGAATCTGGGATTTTTAACATCTTCCTTCTATGACTACACCTTATAAATAGTTTCATGGTTAGAGGCTGTGAAGACATTCTCTCTAATCAGAGAAAGATGTATTTCAAAAGTTAACTTTTTGATCAATATCTAAAGTTAGACTATTTCGAAATAACTTTTATTTGATAAAAATGTATAGTTCATTGAACAAAAACATTATACTGATATTTTACCCTGATCTGTGTTTTCCAACCACGAACACCTCGAGTGTATGATTTCACAAAATAACTAAAATAAAACGGAGATGTGGTGACTCATTACTGTGCTCATTTGTCCCAAAAGCATTTGTGGTTGTGTTTGACTTTAAATACTCATGTTCATTACATTCTTGTCGAACCCATTTTTTTTTATTTTGCATTAATTTTAGATACATCATTCTTGTGAAAAAAAAAATTCATATCTTTACAATGACTTCCCAGAGACAGTTTGAATTGTATTCGGTATCTTTTTTTTAAAAAATTAAACATTGCTTTACTCAATGCACCTAATTATCATATACCTTGAGGTAAATACACGGCTTTGGCACTGTGCAGTAAGAGTGACGCCATAATTCCCCATACCGCGAAACGATTTAAAACCCGCAGATGTATCACGTATGAGATTGGAGAGTAAAGAGCATGACAACAAAAAATTACGATTTTGCTAAATTAACGTTAATTGAAAAATGCATGAAATAAACTTATCTATAAAGTAGAATTACTTGAATTGATAATAGCTTTAAAATAGGCCTTATTAAAGTCTCCCACTGAATACATGTACCAAATATAAAGTGAACAATGCATTCAAAAAACAATATAATATGATTAAATAAGCCTTTGGACTTCATATCTGCCTTTATGTCATTGTTCTTCGGGGTGAAATAGCTAGGATTTTCGTAGAAACAAAAAGTTTTATTATGCGGAAAAAATTCAGAAAACATTATTATCAGAGATAATTCAATTTTTGCCGCTATGAGAAATATATTACATTTTACACCTTAGGATAATTCGCATCTCCCTGCGCAGTCTGCAGCGCAGCGCAATTATCATATAACCTTTCATTGCGAAATCGCAACCTGGGTGTGCAAAAAACAGAAATATTAATATTCTACATAAATCATTTTAAGTGTATTTTAAAGTATCTACGGTATTTGATAAACTTTATAGAAATATACAGATGCTACGAACCAGTCAATAAGCACAAAAAATCGTGATTACTCGTTTAGACAGAATAAAAAAGTAAAGACCGATTTTCTCTGATGTTATTATATAAAATAACGCTTAATTAGTTGATAGGATTTATTTGAAGTTTGGCGTATCTGGTCGCGGTGACATATGACAAATTTGAGAGCGGCCGCCGGGTCGTCTCCTCAACAATCAACAACAAATGTGGCGACCCCAATGGGCTAAATATTGTGCACTGGGTATTTGGCGAATGCACAACGCCACGCAAAATGGGAACCTTGGGCCAATATCCCATTTAAATAGTATCCATGTCAAATGAATGGGCCAATGTCCCATCAAAAAATGTAAAATCAATACAATATGATACAATGCGCCAATATCCCGTTGACAATGTTATCAATTTTAAATCAATACAATATTGTTCAATCGGCCAATACCCCATTAACATATTCAGGTAATAAAAATGTTGAAATTGTATTTATTAATGTGTGAAATCAAAGTAAATGCGCACATAGCGCCACAAGATGTCATACGAGTTATAACAGCACTCGTTCATATGAATGTGAGGTGGGGTTGAAGATAACGCCACATGCTCGCAAGAGCATCCCCCACCATTGACTGTCACACAAATTGGTGACAGGTCGTCAATTCCCATCTTCTGTCACCACTTACCAGCGCCATTTATAGTTAAGCTTATTTTTGCCATAATCATTTAAGAAGCTATGGTCATATTATAAAGATACCCCTTTTTACTTACCTTGTGAATACTTACCTTATTTATGGAAAAGCATTGCAATTATTCTAACTTAAAGACAGCCGAATGATTTTGACCAAAAACGTTGTGTGCTGCCTGCTATTGAACCAAGGCATGATGTCAAGATTAATTACACAACAGATTTGATAATGTGACAGCATATTATATATTTTCAAGGATGGACAGTTGGACATTATATCTACACCTTTTTCTACCTAACATATTTTTGTAAGATCGGTGAACAATTCTATTGCAATATTTGTGCACGCTATTGATTCTTGTTCAAGGATGCTGAAAAGGGCATATAGAGGGAGGGGGGGGGGGTAAAGATGTACAACTGATAAGAATCACACCTTTTCAAATTTAAAAATGTGGAATTATTTCTAAATGTACGACTTGCACAACCCTTACCAACCAAGTACAATGAGTTTAAAACACTTCAGATTACAGGGCATACATAAAAATGGATAGTAAAGGGAACATATATTATTTTCTCGACTTTTACAGGGCAATAGAGGGAAAGTTATACTGCAGTGGTAATAAATCTAATCCAGGCGTGTTATTACAGTGGCATAATTACGAAAACCCAGAAGGTTCATTCGAGATTCAAGTTTCGAAATACGAAATTCGAGATTCAAAATTCGAGTTTCGAAATTCAAGATCCATACTAACCAATCAAAAGCGGGTTCAACATTTGATTACTTCCCTTTATTATTTTTTAACTATCAAGGATTCGTTGATTATATTTATAACAATTTGACCATTTGCTAAAATGATAATGCAAGAATATAAAATACATATATAATCTTATTCTTCTCATTAAAAAAACAGTAAATACGCATAGGTTTAAAATGTTTAACTCGGAAACCTACAGAAGCCCTGGACGGACATTGACTTACTTGTTAGGTGTTTTGACATCTATTATTTTGACTTATTTGTTAATTCAATACCCATTTTCCACGAGTAGTACGTAGCTACTGAGCACTTACACTTAATTAGTTATATCTGGCAACAAAAAGTCATAACAAAAAATCGGCGTCCCTCCAGGGCTTCCGCATTACACTGGAAGCTACAAATAAGAATAAAATATTATCTATAAAGTAACAAGAAATAACAGATGAAAATGAATAAATAACAATTCAGTCATAACAACTACTTAGTAAGTAACAGAAAATAAAAGATAAGGATGGTAATTTAGCTTATGTTTAATTTTTAAATGATATATTTAGTCTTAGCCCAGATTTAATGTATACACATTTAAACACATTTCCCTTTAAGTACCGTTAGAATTGATCTAGTAGTTCTATTGGATCAAATTGTTTTAATTAGCTTTTACATTTTATTTAATGGATAGCTTTGATTGCCAGGGGGTATACAAGTTTCGAAAACGTGAAGTATAATGACCCCATTTAAGAATTAACAGACATATTAAGCTTGGGAGTATTTTAAAATAACATCTTATTCAAAATCATTATCACGCTAAAAAATTTTTTCCGAATGCATGACATTTTACAATTTGAATATTTTAGGATATATCTGTATTTTGGTCACATAAGTTAAGCGTTTAGTGGCAAAAGCAGCAAAATTAATATTGAATTGAATACTCTATCAGAACCTAGAGTTTACTTGTATTTACATAGATTGCTATAAGTGTTATTTTCTGTATAGGTGGAAATTTTAGCGAGACGCAAATTTCGCGATTTCTTCTTAAAAATTGGTAATTTATAATTAGCGAGAGGTAATTTCAGCGATTTTAAAATGCTAACTAAAGGAGCTATTACACATAAAATGCAATTAATTTTAAGCTATATATAAAGAAGAAGGTATGGTTTTAGCATTATTGCGCCCTAAAAATGTAATTACATCAAAAAGTTTTGAAACTGGCTTAAATATTAGTTAAATATATGACTGTGATAAATCAGGAAAGAATATGGCATGAAGGTTTGCCATTCTGCGAATATGACGTCATTAACGTGAAGCATTTCTCTATTTTCAACAGAAAAAGCCTCAAAATGGCCCATTTCAAGGGCGATTTTCCTTTAGAAAACAGTGTCCACAGCCGTTGCCCACGTTAATTTTTTGATATTTTGTGCAAAATTCAATAACAAATCACATATCTCAAGATCTTTGTGGGCGATGCCTGTGGACAATGTTTTCTGAAAGAAAATTCCATTGAAAATTTGTGTCTTTTGCAACTTTTTAAGAAAATACGGGAAAATGCACAAGTTTATGACGTCATCATTAGCATTTAAAAACACATGTGAGAAAAATGATTTTTGTGATTTTTCTGCATTGAATTTCAATTATTAAAAAAGCATGAGTTTTCAACTTTTACACCAGTTTCATTTTTCGGAAAATCTCAGGGCAAAATTTGTATGGAAACCATACCTTGTTCTTTAGCGATCTCAGGACCCTCGCTAATAATGCCAAAATTAAATCCTCGCTAAATATTTTACGTATATGGTATATAAATTGGGGACAGAAAAGATGGAATGGACTCCAAGGTCCGATGGTCACGTCAAGGTATAATGGTCTAGATCTGCGCAAAACCCCGATGATTTAAAGCGCCAAAGTTCAGTATGGTGCAGAAAACAATGAAAGGATCGTTCATTTAAAGATGCCATTACATAAATCCGTACTCTCAAAAATACCGATAGAATTATAAACGAGTACCTATGAAAGCAAGCTGGTTGATGGGTAATGCATTCAAGAATTCGTGTAAAATGTCGTCGTTCGCATAATCAAAAGGAGATTTACTGAATTTATCAACAAAATTGACATCTGCTCCGAATTTTAGCAAAAGTGTTATAACATCATTATGGCTATTGAGTACTGCCATATGAAGTGGTGTCTGATGAAACAGATTAGAAAGATTCACATTCGCCCCATTCTTTAAAAGAAATTCGGCAATGTCTTTATTACCCATTTCAGATGCTTTCAATAAAGGAGAGGTACTCATTTCATCACATAGATTGGTATCTGCATTTCCATTTATCACCAAACATTTCATCATTTCAAAATTGCCGCTGTCTATCGCAATTGATAACGGTGAACATCCGTAATATCTTTCGCATATATTAACCTGACAGCCTAGGTCAATCAATCTTTGCACAATTCGAATATCCCCAAGCTTTGACGCCAAATGTAAAAGAGATTCCGTTTTGTTATCTCGTGTATGAAGATCTGCACCGTGTATTAAGAGAAGATCTATGATTTTCAGTCGTCTATTTTTAAAAGCACAAAAGAGAGGCGTGTTCCCTCCATTCATAATCATATTTATGTCGGCATCATGAGTCAGAAGAAAATGCACCAATTCGTAATTCCCTTCAGAACATGAATAATGTAAAGGAGACGCCCTATTTTCATCAAGAATATTTATTGAGGCTCCTTTTTTGAGTAAATATTCAACAACCTCCTGATTATTCCTTTCTGTTGCCCAATGAAGCGCTGATTTTTGATGGATATCAGTCTGGTTTGGATTAACAGCTAGATTTTCAAGTAGGTAAGATACAATGGAGACATCTCCTTGTTCCGAAGCAACACACAAAGGGATCGTATGTTGTTCATCACAATAATTGACATCATAACCTTCATTGATTAGATATTTCATTGCTTCAAATTGACCATTCTCACACGTTGCGTACAAGAGCTGGTCAACTTTAGAGTAAGAAAGTGTTCCCTCTTGTTTCTGTTGCTTTATGTAATCTAAAACGTCTATACGACCACACTCAGCTGCTCTGTACATTATATCTATGATATTGTGAGCAAGACCAAGTTCACCTTGAATTAACTGCAATTCGTAAACCGATACGGTTTGGTTGTCATCGATAAGCTTGCTCAAATCAGCCCCGTTCTCTAAAAGGCATTTCACAATTTGAGTTTGACAAATTTTGATTCCGTAATATAAAGGTAATTTATTTTTCGCATCACATAATTCCACATCAGCACCATTTTCAACTAAAAGTTTAACAAGTTCTAAGCTTCCACTTCGGGACGCAATAATTAATGGTGTTTCACCATTTGCGTTACACTTGTTAACATCGGCTCCGTATTTAATGAGGACCTCAACGACTGCCTTTTGCTTATTTTTTACAGCAGTTGAAATTGCAGTATCACGTACATTATAATACGCGTTTTCTGTGGCATCAACATTTGATCCAGCACGTATAAGAGCCTCTACAACGTACGTATATGGCGTTAGACAACTGACAAGTATTGGAACATAAACCCCAGGGGGATATTCAGTCTGCAAACATACACTTTCGGAGTGTTGAATCACAAAATGCACAATTTCTAACTCCCCACTTAAGCAAGCTAACATTAATAATCTTGTTTGCTCTAGATGGTCATTTGTGAGGAACAGATCCCGAACTTCGTTTATTCTGAGATTGCCACATTTATTCAGTTCAAGTCTTTTTAGCAAATACTTCAGTATCCCCGAGTGACCGAATGCCAATACCCAGCTCAATGCTCGTACATTTTGCATATTTTTATCAGCGCTATGACTTACAAGTATTCTATGACGCAAGCTTTTGTGCCCTTGAAATGTATATACATCCTCAAAATTACACATTTTCGAACTGTACACATGATCTATCAAAAACATATTTTTGATTTCCGGAAAATAAATATCATCCAGATAGCGAAGAAAATATGCCAGAAAGTTTTTGTCGTTCAGGAAAGACTTTGTGGATCCGAAAACAGAAAAGAAATTTAATTGACTTAGCTCATAATATACTCGTCCTGATAAATACGAATAATCCTCCAACTGTAGCTGTAGGATTGACGGATTTGAACTGACTGTTTTCGACCTCACAATGTTAGTATTATTCGTAAGGTATTCAAAAGATATGTTATCGAGAAAATGTTTTATATTTTCTTTTCCATACATAATAGCTACAACCTCAAATACTGAATCGTGGATAAACATTATCCTGTCCTTCGTGTCCGAAAGGTATGTTCCTTGAAGTTTAGTAAAGGCTTCACGCACAATTGATGTAGACGTGTTACTACTCAGTCCACAATTAGATAGTATTTCTGATAATAATACTTCGTTCTTATCAATGAATCCATCTGTACATGCATTATTTCGAAAAACACATAATACCAGAACAACAAACATTACTGCATCATACTTTTTCATAACCAATAGTTCCCTTCGCAAGCATTCATGTGGATGATCAAGACTTTGCTGTATGTCAGTGTCACTACGAAGTAAACTGCATAAAAGAGGGAACATTGGATAGTTGTTTTCAACAGAAACCTGGTCATAATTAACCTTAGGAATATTTCTTTTAATGCAGTACGTTTCTAGAATTCTTAATCTTTCCTCGCTATTTAGGTGATATTCTTCGTTTTCAATATCAATCGTACTTTCCCCTTCTATAGTGAAAATTTCCAGATCTTTGCATTCTACATATACATTTTTCCTGCAGGTAAATATTAATTTTGTTGTAGATGTTTTTGAGATACAAGGAAGATAGTCAAAGATGTCTATGAAGCATTCATGCTTTGACATATCTAAACCGAAGCTTCCAAATGGATTGTCGAGAACAAAAAGTTGATTTATCACAGGATACAAATACTGCCGGATTTCATCAGGGCTTCTAACAGGAATGATTTCCCACTTTTGTGCCTGAAACTGAATAGCTAAATGCCTTGCAATGAAGGTCTTCCCACTGCCTGGACCACCAAAGATAAACAAAACTCCTCTCTCTTCAATTATCTCTCTTGCTTTCCTACTTGCCCTTGTTTCTTGAAAGGATTCGCCATCAATTGTCCATTTTTGCAGTATTTGCTTATGTTGTTCTGTTTTCAATAGTTCATAAAATGTATAAGGTTAAAAATATAATAGCATATACATAATTAGACACAGATCATTACAATTGCCTTTTTCTAAAATATTTAGAATAAGATGCATATTACTGATTCATTTTTAAACCCATTAACCTCATTTACATTTTACAAAAATGATACGCGTCAATTTGAAATTCTATTAATGTAAGTCGTTAACACATAGTACGTTAATTGAGTTTTTTATTTACCTCTAATATGACCAGGGATATGACATTCTCTTTGCAGATCCAAGAGCCTCCTACCCATTTGCGTTAGCTCATCCATGATTCCATGTTGTGCTGATCTATCAAATTTCATTGTCAACAATGACTTTGTTTGATTGGTAAGTGTTCCTTGGCTTAGTCGATCTATTGCCTAAAGAAAAAATTATTTGGTTTGCATTAAAGATATTTTGTTCAAAAGAACAATCTAAAAAGCTCATATATCTATAAGCATTGCTTGGGTCTCACAAACTGCTTTGACATTTTCAGATAAAGCTTTTCACAATAAAATACACACATCTTAAATAAATGATAAATAAAATAATATAAAAACAACTGGCAACTACTCCAGGTAAAATAATTTTGTTTTCTATGCTTTTTAATTTATGAATGTATTAACACTGGGCAACTATACAAGAGTTATTCCATCGATTTATTTTAAGTCACTGAATATACATGTACTTGTGCATAGGCACTCGTTATACTAGTTTTTCCTATCTCCTCTATTATTACATGCAAATATAAACCATAATTCGTATTTGTTACCTCTGATTGTTTTAGCTAATTGCTGCAGCGTATAGTAAATGTATACAATATATAACTCACGGTGTCCATGTTATATTTAGAGTACTAGCTTTTTTTACTGTATCAGAGATATAGGGGCTTAAGGCGAGAGCGACAGCTCGAGGCGGGCCCCTTTCTGTATCTCTGATCATGATACAAGTAAATCTTATGACACTACCCCTTAATGACGTCTGTGTTTTAAAATGCTCCGTCGATTGATTGATTGATTAATTGTATACGTCCCTCTCCAGAATATTTCACTGATATGGAGACGTCACCATTGCCGGTGAAGGATCGCAAAGAACTTTATTCGGTAATAACCAATATTAACCCCCCAAAATTCAAACTTTGATGGAGATATATTAAATTAAGTTATTAAACAGGGGAGTATATGCTGACTTCAAAGCATTGAATATTTTCATAAGTAATGACGTCATATGTACGCAATGACGTCACAAACATGACGTAAATTTCAGTTTTTTATGAATTTTACAGAAAAATGTACATATTCCGTCGATATTTTGAGGAAAAGTCACCGAGCGCATGTGTGTTCAGAATTGATATTTTGATATAATGTGTAGAATGATAATATCAATGAAATATGTCAATTGATATTGTTCCTGAACAAACTTGCGCTCTATAAAGTAAACAAGGTAGCTTTACTATAGAGACAAGTACCCGTGATTTTGAGGTTTTTGGGAAAATAACACATGAGCGCACGATTGTTTCAATTTCTTTCATGGATGTAAATGATTAGTATTACTTTTTACATTGTCCATAAAAACGGCAAATTGAAACATCGATGCGCTCATATAAAAAATGGGCTTATAAAATGGGGGTGTGGCCTAAAGTCTATGAGTAATTGATGTAAACAATGTACCCCTGCTTTATTAATCAGAAAAAATACCTAATTACAGTTTATGAAAGCAAATTTTTAAGTTGAAATTAATAAACTACAATGTTTAATGGAAAGGTTGGGGCAAAATTATGAAGAAAATCTTAAAGTTATTTTTTTGTAAATATTTGGGGGGAGGCCAAATGTGGACGTTTAAACGATTCATTCTTTTAAAGCTAAAATTGTTGAAATTTTGTTTATTTTCTTCTTCTTTCGGTAGGGAGTTGAACTCTATACAGAGTGTTAATAACTCCAGCTCGGCTAAAAACAGGAGGCTTCCTCTTTAAAAACGGTTAAAACTATATACAATGTGGCTGTCTTGTCTACCAGGGTTGCAGCTGGGTCCAGGGGACGCTGTTTAGTCCAGTCCTGAACTCCTGTATAGTAGGGGCTGCTGTAATTTCCTCTGGTAGGCGGTTCCAGTCTCTCACCGACCGTGGGAAGAATGAATTCTTGTAGACCTCCTTGGTGGCACGAGGCTGTCTGTATCTATGGCTACCTCTAGTTCTTCTGTCCCCGGGTGTATAATACTTGTCTGGGTTGATGTCCACCAGGCGATTCCTTATTTTAAAGCATAGGACTAGTCGATGTGTTGTTCTCCTATGCTGGAGTGAGTCCCACTCTAGTTGTTCAAGTAAAGATGTTACGCACCCGGGGGAGGTATCCGTGTACTGATTAAAGACGAACCTGGCCGCTCTACGTTGTACCTGCTCTAGATCCTTTGTTAAGTTGGTCTGGTAGGGATCCCATACTGGTGACGCATATTCGATCGATGGTCTGATCATGGTACAGTATGCTGTTGCTTTAACTGTTGGTGTGCACTGGCCAAGGTTTCGTCTCAGGAAGCCCAGAGTTCTTGTAGCTTTCCCTATCTTAGTGTGTATATGGTTGTTCCACTGTAGGTCTTTGGAGATGGTAACACCAAGATACTTCCCACTCTCCACCACTTCCAGCTGATGTCCATGCAGGGTGTATGATGTTTGCAGTGGTTGTCTTTTGTTGGAGATCCGAATGACTGTGCACTTTTCGGGATGGAAGCACATCTGCCACTTCTTTTCCCATCCTTCTAAGGCTGTGAGATCTTTCTGTAATTTGTCTGCATCTCTCTGGTTTCGGATCTGTCGATATACGAGACAGTCATCCGCAAACAGTCTGGCGTCTGATTTGGTGCACTCAGGAAGGTCATTTATGTAGGTTAGGAAAAGGAGTGGTCCCAGGACAGTTCCTTGTGGCACTCCGGAAAGGACATCCAAGAAGAAGTGAAGATGTATGCCCATCCAGTACCACTGATTGGGTTCTCCGACTTAGGAAGTCCTTTATCCAGCCTAGAGTGGTGCCTGACACTCCGTAGTGCTCCAATTTCAGTAGGAGACGTTGGTGGGGGACTTTGTCAAAAGCCTTTGAAAAGTCCAGAAGTATCACATTTTGTCCTCTTTCTGAAAAATGATATAAAATCGGACTTGTTTGTGACGTCATTAAAACAAAAATTGTGAATACACTGCTTTGAAACTCTAATATTTTCTGTTAATTTATATTTCTCATACAATTTATTGAATTCAGCACATTTCAGGAAGTTTTCAAAATTTTACTTTTGTGGGGGCAAATAAATGCAATATACCGCATATAGTTCTTTAGGTCTATGCTCGGCACTTACGGCTTTTGATCAGGGAGGGATCTTTATCGTGCAACACCTGCTGTGACACGGGGCCTCGGTATATCCCTCGATTGAACAAACCAATCAGATAAAGGTATATCACTGTTCGGCCAATCAGATTACTTGAATTGTGTAATATTTAAATAAAAGTTGAAAGAGCGCGCAAAAACTGTAGCATTGCGATGGAATATGAGGACACGTTTGGAGAATTTGAGCTGGGCAGCGATTCTGACTTGCTAGACTTGGCAGACTTGCTGTCTTTTGATGAATTCCTAATCTACGAAGTCGATGATATAACATTATCTCAAGTTTGTGAGATGATAGAATTCGAAAATGCATATGAAGGATTGATCGACCTCTCCCTATCCCCTGTGCCTGGCAATGACAATAGCTCATCGATGGAAATCGAAAAGAAAGACATTGCTTTAAGCGAAAGTCGGGTTGCTCAACCGGTGAGTGATATGGATATTAAGAATCTGATAAAAGACCAAGAAAATGTACATACGAAAAAAAAACACAAAATTGGCAATGAACCTATTTGAGAAATGACGGGCAAGTAGAGGAGCGGACATTCCCGATCTTAACCATATGACTTCAGAACAGATGAATTTGTGGTTAGCACGATTTGTAATGGAAGCCCGTAATAAAGATGGTACAGAATACCCACCCAGATCAATCTTCTTGATTTTGTGCGGACTATTGCGATTTTAGAAGGACAACGGGGTACACGACAAGAATTTCCTCGATGAGTCTAATGGAGAATTTGCTGAATTCGGGTTAGTTGACGCAAGGATGAAATCCCTAATCGACAAAAGGCTGGGGTGTGATGTAAAGCAGGCGGACCCTATTCTCCCCCAAGACGAGGAAACGTTGTAGCTAAAGAGCGTGTGTGTAAGAAAAACTTCAGAGCAGTTGCAGCATGCCGAATTTTTTTGTGCCTGTAAGCTCTTTGGATTAAAGGTCGAAGAAAACGATTATTAACACCATAGTTAAACTTTTTAAACCCAAAGCTACATATGAAAGAAAGTTAAGTTACGAGTAGTTATATTTTCCGGCCTTTGTTCTGCTGTAAAATAAAGATAAAAAGTATCCCACTTGTTACTTTTCTTACTCACTTATCGTTCTTGATTTTTTTGGTTTTATGACGTCAAAAAGGTCCACTGATGCAAAAGGATCATTGGACATAATGTAAATCTACCCTTTTTTATCAAGTTACTCATATTTTAATTTGTGAATATAAACGCGTGTCTGTGTTCAGATGAGTTATATGATATTGTAGTTCCTTCATTTCAGTTTGAAAAAGTCGTTAATAAATAAAAGCGACTGAAAACTTGTCGAAAAATGACCCTGATGAATATCCTATCACAATTACGCTTCCACTCTCCAATTATGATAACTTAGTCTATTTAATCAAAACTTCATAACAAGGCCGTAACTACCATTGAGGCAAGTGAGGCAAATGCCTCACTAAATTTTTTAGAGTTTTATGAAAAGTGAAAAATTTACATGCATTGAACTTATCAATTATGCGTGTCTTCATGCTAAATTAAATAATATTTTCAACTTTTGTCTCAATTTCTGTAAATCATTCATTTCACCAGAAGCCTCATTTTCATTTAGAATTCATGTAATATATGATTCAAAATGTTGTTTTGTAAATTGTTCGATTGTTTAAAATCCTTTCAAAAAATTTCTCATTCATTTTGAGACACCACTACTTGCCGGTGGAGGGCTGCAAGTTTTAAATTTGTACTGGGTTTACAGGGTCAATGAAGATGATTAAACAGTGAGAATTTTTTTGTGCCATCACCTACATAGGACCTCTGTTTATACGGTCTCATCCGAAGGACCGGTCTCTACATCCCGCAGTGGGATTCGAACCCGCGACGTAAGGATCAACTCCATAGTCTGCGACTCGAGAGCATACACTCTAATTAATATGCCATGCGGCCGACTAGTCGATTCAGAACGTAATTAAAAAAAGATTAAACATTTTATTTTCTAATATCCAGGTTTCAGGACCCCCCTTCCCCCAGGAAACCCCCATCACTGGCCATAAGGTACTACCCTTGTACCGTCAGGGACTAGGAATGCATGCCCAACATCCTTGCCTCACTAAAAATTAGAGCCTAGTTACGGCCTTGCATAAACAAATTAATACCATTTTCCATATTTAATAGAAAATAAAGAGGATTTCATCGTCATTTGAAGAAAAAATATTAAATGTCCTTTTTAAATCTAGGAAAATACCGCGAAATGCAACAAAGAATAGAATGATGCATTTAGATTAACATATATCAACTTACAATTGAAATTTGATTAAGCCAATAAAAATATAAAAGGAAATTTTTTAAAGTATGTAGGGAATATCCCTTATGTATACTCCAAAAATAAACACGGGGACCAGTGGTATTTAAGTCCATAAATGTTGCTGCAATATCGGTATAGCTGTAAAATCCCTTAGTATTACTGTATATGACAAAATGATCGTACTCTCGTACAGAAAGACAATACATTATTACGAGTATCAATAAGAAGGAATTAATTTTAAGCTCAAAGTAAATGAGATTCTTACAATACAGTCACATTGATAGGTACTGCTCTTTGAGAGAAGATTGTCAAAATACATGTAAATATACGGTGTTTGCAATATTTTTAAAACTTTACTAAATAGAAAAAAATATCTATTCTTTAAATCCTTATTTTCATACATCACAGATGTATTTTTACTTACTGAAGCCATGATATATTTCTTGATTTTTTTTTCTTCGAAGGCAACGACTTTCTTTTCTTGTTTGAAAATGGAAAATCGAAAATCACGGGGGGGGGGGGGGGGGGGCAGAGTGAGAGAAAGGAGATGGGGTAGAGTGTTGCACAGGAATTAGTGAATACTTGTATATATAAACGCTCTCAATGATTAGAATTGAATTAATTGAATAAAACATTAACACAATTAAAATTTTATGTTTAACTTCACATTTAAAAGAAAAACATAAGAGCTACAGACCCGACCTATCTGACACATAGGTAGCGCATTGTCTGGGTCTATATCGTCCAGAAAAATTGAATCATTGACCATGTTTGACTCTTGATTATAAAAACAATTATATTGTAAATAAATGCCCATCATATAAAAGTAATTTATTCGCACTCTCCCATCTTTCTCTCTTTCGATCGCTTTTATCCTTTCTCTCAATCGGTCGAAATGTCGAACGATGAGAAATGACTTGACTGATAAAACATGCTAAAACTTTGCAAATAGGAAATTTATAAAAAAAAAAAAATGATTATGTTATATTTCTTGAAATTAAGCTGCAAAATGACATGATAGTTTATAAACATTACATAGCCTTGAACAGCGACTGGGCCTTTTTGACGTCATAGGCTAAGGGAGATAAGCAACGTTAGTCAAAGATCATTTTCTCGACTTTGTAAGATTGATCAACTGTGTTGACGCTACAATGAAGCGCATTGAAGTAAAATTTTTCGTTTGGATAAAACGTTCTGAGTCATGTTTTGAACGTCAATTACTAGTATTACAAAATGGCACGCCCATTTCTTTAGAAATGGACAAGAAATATTCGTCATAATGTTTTAAGAGACCCCACTATTTGCGACAAGCAACATGAGTTTCAATAAAATGGAGATATTTAAAGTTATAAGAGAGATTTCGAGAGTTTCAGCTTCTGTAAAACACGTATTGCAATGTATTTGTACATAAGTATGAATATATCATGCTTATTGGAATTACCATAACACATGTTTTGGTCGAACACGTGTTTACTCTGTGTTTATGTAGACCGTCAATTTGCTGGATAATATATTTTTGGAATACCTTTTTTGCAGGTATTCGAATGAGCCATCTGACCGATTTTTCCTTTCTAAAGAAATGGGCGTGTCATTGTTTGACAACCAACGTTCTAAAGATAGCTCAAAACGTTCCATTCAAACGGGAAAGAACTAAGAACGATAATATTGTTCTCCCGCCTACCTCCACGTAAATTTTCAAAAGTTAATATATTTGAATGGTTTTCCATATTTATAGTCATATTTAAATGAATTTCCATAAAACATTACTTATTTGGGAAAAGAAAGAGAGATAACCCTACAACCCTACAAACTCACGTTTTTCACTATAGAAATCAACGGAAAACAGTAAATATTTTTTTAAAACACCCCCCCCCCCGTAAAAACAAAAATTCCTGTATACAGGTGATATAGACCATAGCTTTTTGTGTTTCACGGGGGGGGGGATATGTTCACTGACAAAAAAAATGACAAAAGGTTTAATTTTTCACCAATTTCAAGGGGGTCAAAAACTAAAACATAGTTTTTAATTAATGATATATGTTTAATTTCATATCATGCTTAAAACATATAAAAAGGTTAAGGAACATTTATTGACATTCAAAAATATCTAAAAATACGGTGATGGTGTAAAGCCCGGTTTCAACGAAAAATATCGTCTAACACCCCCTCCCCCCCTTTTAAAGAGCTAGAATAAGGGATAATTAACTATTTTACACTGGTATTAAAATCATTAATCAATTATAATTGAATAGATCTTTTCATTCAAAAAAGATTTAATGGCCAAATTGCCATTTATGTAATGGTTATAAGCCGAAAACTGTCCATTATGTCAGATATTAGACGACCCGAGGCGCGTTAGCGCCGAGGAGAGTCTAATATCTGACATAATGGTCAGTTTGAGGCTTATAACTTACTTAAAACATTTCACCATTGTCGAACACTTCCATTGTTAACTTATTGGACAGTCACAGGTAAGGTCTCGTTCTGCTTGGATGACTACCTGGCACTGTTCATCAAGTTAGGCCAAAGAAAACCAGTTTTGGTTTTTGTTCTGTCTTTATCAATAGTAGGAATCATCGAAAGGTGTTTTATATCGATGAATATGAAAATTAACTTTGTTTAGTCTTATTTATCCGCCTTGCGACATTTTTTATATATGCTACGCATGCGTAAAAGTCAGTTCTACTAAATTCTTTACAATTTATTCATTTTACAACGCAATGACCACGGATGAAGACGTACATTTTAATTTTGAAAAAAAAGACCTTCAGAATCGGGTGTTTTGACGATGCTATTTATTGATTACACCAAGATGCCCAAGTTCAGGTTTTACTGTGAAATCCGGATATGCAAGAAACAGTTCCCGTTAAAAGGTAATTTTTGTAAAGCAATAGGATTTGAAGGATTTTACTCAAAGAACTGTTTATTAAAGCATTTTCTATGAAATTCACTCTTAAAAAAGTTTTACTTAGTAGTCATTTTTTACTTGAAATAACAAAGATAAGTAATAGATAATTACTAAGCATTTACTTAAAATTTAAAATCAATTACTGAAATATATGTCAATTACTAGATTCAAATGTTTTACTTGATTTTTGTATTTTAAAGAATTGTTTTACTTACACACTAAAAAGTTTTACTTAGTAATTTATATTTACTTAAATTTGCGTATATAAGTAATAATATTACTTGGTCTTTACTTACATTTTACCACTATTTACTATATAATTAATAATTTAATGCCCCCGTAAACGAAGTTTCGGGGGTATATAATTTTTGTCGTGTCCGTCTGTCTGTCTAGCTGTCCCTATGTTTGTCTGTTTATCTGCAGAAACTTTAACCTTGCCCATAACTTTTGATTTAGTGGAGCTATGACTTTCATATTTCACACGTGTATTCCTTGTAACAAGACCTTTCTCTGAGTATCACCAAATTTTACCTTGACCTTAAAGTTTGACTCACTTATACACAAAAAATCCAAACTTATTCTTTATCCAAATCTTTTGAACAGTAAATACCAGGACATTTATACTTCACATATATATTTTTTGTTGAAAGCTAAGAACATTCATTGAATACCAACAACTATGAAATTTTGACCATGGCCCTGGAGATTTCCATCCTTGTGAAAAAAAACTTTAACCTTGGCCATAACTTTTGAACGGTAAGGAATAGTGTTTTCATACTTACATATATGTAATCATTTTGAGAAGACCATTCATAGGATACCAAGAACTTTGACCCTTTGACCTTGACCTTGGAGTTTGACCCACTTTTAAAAAGCAAACCTTGACTGTATCTTTAAAAGGATTAGGGTTAGTGCATTCATACTTTACATAGTTCATCCTTGTGACAAGACCTTTCTTAGGGTACCACCAAATCTGTCCCTTTGTCCTTGACCTTGGAGTTTGACCTACATTTCAAAATTGGTAACCTTGACCATAACTTCTGAAGGGTTGAGGCAAGTGTTTCCACATTTCACAAATGTATTTTTTGTGGCAAGACCTTTCATTAGATACCAATAACCTTGACCTTTTGACCTTGGAGATATCAAGAAATCCCAATAATTTAAATTTGCATATAAGAAAAGTTTAACCTTTGCTATGTTACCATACAGGGGCATAGGTGTTTCACAAACACATCTTGTTTGAATTGTATTAATTAATTTACTTAAAACAAAAATTTATTTACTAAATCAAGGAGAATTCAGATCAGTATTTACTTAAATATGGTAGTCTAATCATTAATTGTCTGTGAGGAGGAGTTATCTTTCTTCTAAATATACCTTCATGTGAAAAAAAAGTCACACTAATAAAAATGCGAAATTAAGTACTTGAAATGTTTAACCATTTTTAAAATGGTCCTTAAAAAGATACAACTTATTCAATTTATAAGGCTTTCGAATTTGGAATCAAATGTTTTATTGTTATATATAATAAAATAATTACAAAGAAATTGGCAAAAGAAATAGAAAATATAATTGTTTCCATCATAAGTAGATTTCTTCTATTAAACTATTCAGAGGGCCAAATTAGGGAACTCAAATAAAGAAATCTGTGAGTAGTACTCACATGTCAGAGGGTCGGTACCTTGCAGTGTTTCTAATAAATAATGTCGATTTTAGTAAATATGATAAGTATTTCATTTACTTAGTATTCTTTTGAGTAATAATATTCTAGATTTTGATTAATTTCAGAATTACATTTACTTAGTAATAATTCATAAAATTTAGTAAATAGAAAGCATATTATCTCTAAATCAAGTAATAATAATTTAACAAAAATGAGTAGTTCATTACTAACTTAAAGTAATACAATTCCTATAATTTAAGTAATTCTATTGATACTTAGTAAATCATTTTATAAGTAAATGAATTCATCCTTATTACTAATCATGTTTACAATTACTAACTATGATAGTCATTTACTTGCTATTCTGACTAAATGGATTACTAATAATTACTAGTTTTTCTTAATCTAATATCTTATTTTAAAAACAACAAGTAAAACTTTTTTTAGAGTGTTGGGAGATTATTCCTGATGTATTTTTAAAAAATGCAATTCTCTTTTGTGAGCAGGCTTCGAACTCGGAAGGATTTTACACCAGCCACTCCTTAAAACGACAGATACTCGATTAAACGACGCAGGACTAGTTGGACAAATGGTCATAAATCACCGGACGAAATTACAGATTCCGTTGGAATTTCGTGAGCTAAATTTTGTGCTAAATGCGGAAAAATGGATATTTCAATAAACAAAAAGCCCAAGGTTGTGTGCAAGAAAACACATGCTTCTCATTCATCTTCTGTGTCCATTGGATTCTATATATGTGAATCAATAATTGTGAAATGAATCTATTATATAGCAATGAACGGTAAATTTAGGAAATTTATAATCGGAGCCACGGATGCGTTTACAATAATGAATCTGAGACATTCAATTCACTGGATTATTTGTGCCATTTTCAATAGGATTATTTGTGAAATATTAACATTTAACGCTACTAATTTCCTACATTGTTCATATTAAATTGTTTGATTTGTCATTGCCTTTTACGTGATGCTTATTTATTTGCCTCGCCCTTTGTTCTCATTTTAACGTTACCTGTACCTGTCCAATAAGTTGAATCTTATTGGACACCTACAGGTAACTTATTGGACGGGGTGCAGGACAATAACAAATTTATTGAACCAGGTTTAACAAAAGATGACGTCACAAAAATGTTTTAAGGAATAAATACAATTGAAATTCACCGCAGCTCAATGCCGCCAAGAATACCTTATCGAGTAACTCACAGTGAGTTATTCTTGTCCTCGGAGAGAGTGTGCTTATACTGAGGTTTGTTCCGCATGACTGACAATTGTACATTGAATTTTTACGATTTGATATCTCTTTAGTGTTTCTTTTTATCAAGAATGGGCATGCATAAAGGATAGATAATTGAAGGAAAATACACTAGTCTTTAAAAAATTAAAATAAGCTTTGAAAAGGCGAATTTTAAAAATATGGTACAAGGTGGATTCGAACCCCCGACTTTAAAAAAAAAATTCCATGATGTAAAAACCAGCGCATATATCAACTAGGCTGAGTCTGAGATAGTCTGAATATAAGAAAGATATAAATTTGAAGCAGATTTTCAAAAACGGGTTTCCTTACTTTTTATAGTTTTTGAATTTCGACCAAAGGGCTGGGAGTACTCCTCAAAACAATCCTTTCTTAATGTATTCCTTACATCCCCGCATCTTGAAATATTACAATTTTATTTTGGGGCAGGTCTGCCCTGAAGGACTTCTAGTCCAAAATTCATGCAAAAATGAACTTTGAAGGCTTATTGTAAAGTTGTAAATAATAAAATTTAGGTATAAAATACAAATTTGAAAAATTTAGACATATATACGGTACAAAAAAAAAGATTAATTTGCAAATGTCACTTTTAGCAGGAAATTGTTCTCTCCTATAGGCCAATTCTTTGTCGTCATAGTGAATACTAGCTGCAGATCTGTAGCGTTATGGTTTTATATATTTGTATTTGACCATATGGTCAAAGACAAATATATAAAACCATAACGCTACAGATCTGCAGCTAAGTGAATACATCCTTGAAATAAATTTCACATACTAAAGAAAGCAAGAATTCATAGTATAAAAAATGTTGTACTAGAGCAGGAAAATCGAATGCTATTAACAGCAACTGAAGAAATAGCCAAAAATATAAGATTTTTTCCTACGTCGCCATTGCTTTTTTTAAGAGAAAGGGGCGGGGGTAAAAGATAAAATTTTAGCATTTGATAAAGTGATAGATGTGTAAATACCTCTACAAACTTTAACTTGATCATGACCTTTGGGTCAAGGGGTCAAAGGTCAAGGTCATTCAAAAATCCTCTTAAGTTCATTTGAAGCTTAATTTATGTAAATGAATGTGTCTGTTTTTACTCTTGAGTAAGTGTGAAGGTTAAAGGTCAATGTCAAATATAAAAAAAAAATAAGGTAATTTCAAGCTTATATTTCCAAATTGTATAGCTTCAAATGTCTTTGACCTTTGACCTTGACCTTAATTTCAAGATCAACAGATCTTATGCAGTTGACCCAATATCTTTACGACTTGTTACTTAAAAAAAATATTCGTAAACATAAAAAAAACTGTCAGGGGCTATAACTACTCACAGGAGTTTGTGAATTCTTTCGCGCTGAATAGATTGAAGAGTGTACTAAATTAGTCAAAGACATTGTAGAGGGTTTTATATCTGTATGGTTTGCGTTTTTTTTTAGAAGAAGCAATAACAATTTTTTTTGCCCAAAGAGGCACTAACTTTTAGGGGACACGAATGAAATATTTGAAATAGTTTAAGAATGCATATTAAAGATGCAAAGATATATAGCAACTGTTGAAGGATATAAGAGCTATTGATATTTTAATTGACCTTGTCCTTTGACCATCAAATAAATTTCAAGGTCAAAAGTCTTAGAATGTATTGCAGTTGGTCTACTGTCTTTACGACTTGTCATTTAGGAAAAAAGGTTCATTATGTGTAAACACCAAAAATACTCAGAGGCGATAACTTTATAAAGGCTCAAGAAATCATTTCGCATTGAAAAGATTGGAATGTCCCTTCAAGTAGTCAAAAACATGTGACGTTTCTGCATCTCTATGATTTACGCTTTGGGAAGAGTAGCGATAACAATCGTTTCTTGTGAAAGCGGTAATAACTTTGTAAGAGGTAATAGGTCAAACATGGAGTGGGGGGGGGGGGAGGGGGTTCTTTTTCAGAATAACGTTTAATATCCAATTCATGAACTATCACCACTTATACGAGCCTGGTCTCGGATAAGTGAGTTTATTTCAGTAACCCTATGCCCCTCCATTTAGGATATCTAAAGTCCTTTTAGATATAAATATTTATATTCACCCTTAGTCGCAACCTATCATTTCGGATAATTTAGGTCCATCGCATATATAGACGTACGTATTCTAACATTAGTTGATTCCTCCTCTTCCTTTCTCGATGAATTGATAAAACGGTAAGGTCATGGAAAATTTAATGAAGTTGAATTGTTGCAATGTTTTAATTTTTCCCACCCACCCTCCTCTTATTTTTAGAACAAATACTGCTGTTCTTGTTATGTCATTGTAGCTGAAGTCTGCCTGCTTGGTCCTGCATCCACAAGAGCCTATAATAGCGATAATTGTGTGCTCCAATAATCCTAAATGGTGCCCTGCTTGGTCCAGCTTCTTCATCTACTTGTGTTGCATTAGTAAATTCTCTGTGATTGCGTATTCTGCATTAACTGTCTGTTGGGTACAGCTTCCGCATCAACCAAAGTCGCGGTGATGAAGTCTCTATTTTACCAATACCAAAGCGTCCACTTCAGCCTTTTCGAGGTTGGAATTAATAGTGTTTACGTATTCCGTCGCACCTCAACGCAATTGGACGAGTGCAACACATATTCTTACGCTCATTCCATTGTTTATTGACTTGATTGGTATTTGAATTGATTGATTGATTAATAATTGACTTGATTGATATTTGAATTGATTGATTTAATTGATTAATAATTGATTGAATTTGATTCATTATTGTATCGGTGACGTTCATGCACTTGTGACCTACCCAGTGCATGATCCGCACGATTTGGGTCGTCATATTTGTTCTATTGATTGTTGATTGTGGGGCAAACCAATAGTCAAATACAAAATTAACCCATCTCTGTTGCTGCAGACTACCCAAAAACACACCTTAGCAAGTCAAAGAGACACCTTTATTAAAAGTCAACAAGACAAAGTATAAATGAAGTCACCAAGACACAATATAAATGAAGTCACCAAGAAACTAGTCACTGAGACACTACTAAGGAACTAGATTCCTGAGCTGAGTGGTCTAACGAACAATTCTGTTGTTTCCCGACACAGCCCAAGAATCTATCCCAAGAAGTGTTACTCAAGCGATTAGTGACGACCAAGAAACCGTATACTTCTTGAGTGTCTCTATTTATACCTTTCCTAATTACTAATGATTGGTTAATACATGTAATTAGGGATCTCTGATTTGCTGTAATATAAAAGTTGATTGGTTAAATATAAAATTATTCTATTGGACGATTTCAAAGGCATTTCAATCCACTATGATTATTCTATTTCATTACAATACATGTACCTACTTTCTCTAATTCCTGCCATTTGATGTTAAATTCCTCTTTTGTCGATTTCAATTCTTTGGACCTTGAGGATGGGCAAGTTCATTTCTGTATGATTTGATTCTCTCGAGGTCATGAACCGGTAGGGTGTCATTTGGCGTAATTTTTTTATTCCACTTATTTTTTGGCGCTAGGTTTGTTGTATTTCGAAGTAGGGAATACATAATGGTGATGTCAAAATTGGTAGATGTCACCGGAATAGGATCAACTAAATCATTTATTAGACTTTATTAATTTAAATGTAATACAATAGCAATAGAATGGCATCTATATTTTCTTTGTAGAGCATGAAACGAGGGGCGTTCAATATTTTTTGTTCCCTTATTGTTTTTAAAATACAATTATGAATTGTTTAAAAGGGAGGTATCACCAATTTTCAAGTCTGAGTAGGGTTGTTACCCAAGGGCGTGTATCACAAAAACTTTTAACAAGTAGAGTGGCTCTTGAGTGAATTAAACGACCCAAACTCTATATTAATTCTTAGGAATATTAATTGAGGGAATGCAATAAATAATCTAAATTTCCATTTTGTTTTTGTTGCTGTTATTTTGGTTTGACAAAAATATTGAACGCCCTTCATACATTTTGAAATGTAGCATTCATTTTATCTGAATAGCACTCTCTGATTCATTTAGCTTTCCCTTAATATATTGTGCACCATAGGAGGAATACGTTTGAATCAAAACATTTCTTTTAAAATAAGAACTTTAGTTTTATAATTAATTTTGCATTGCAGATAAATTTCACAGCTGTAAACTCGGCTACGTCACATTGTTTATCTGCTGTATCCTGAAATTTTCATCGGAGTGTAAATGTTTGTACTAGGTTTTTCAGGAATGCTTTCTAAATTTTCAATCGAACGTTTAATACAGTCAATTTTCATTGTTCAAAAATTTATATAAACTGAAATATAAAAACCCTACCTGGATAAATGATATCTATTTGGGATTGGGCAAATGAACACTTCTTTTTTATGACACCTTCATGAATATCCAAATGCTCTTTTAGAGTAGATGGGGGAATTGTATAGTTGAAGAGGATATGGACGGCTTCCGTACCGTATCTTTGGCATAAAATATACAATCGAAGAAAGTTGCTCTCATCTTCTGATATCATATTTGGATCCAATTCTAAATTATGAAAGAAAGAAAATAATAACATTTGACTTTTGTGCAATGTACTACTGGCTTTCAAACATTAGGAAATGGTTCTCGACTATCTCAAGGTAAATTACGGATGAGTTATCACTACATGTACAAGTATTGTTTCGCTAAATCTTACGCTTATTTTGTATAATTGACTTTATTATGCATTTCAATCTAAATATTTTGATCGCTAGTGTTGTTCTGACGTCATAGGTGACAATTATGGTCGATCAAAGTATTTACTTTGATTACAAAACGGTTCAAACGGTTAATCCATTAAACCTGCTAGAAAGTATACGGGATAATTGGACAGCTATTTCGGTATAATTTCAAAAAAATGTGCACGAAAAAAAGTTTGAGGAATATTTGTTTTACACGCCCTGGACTTGGTCGGTGCAAGGTTATGATTACATACACAACAGTCGTTAATCTACAATCACGATTTTAAAAATATAAAATGATAGATTTAAATTCCTCCAATGTCAATTTTAATAGCTATCGCACACTGACACAAAGACAGCCGAACGAGAATTGCATGCGTTGCGTTTTAATTAGGCCTCAGCGCCTAACCTATTGATGTGCCTGATTTACATTCCGGTAGAATTATCAAGAATCAACTCCACTAACTTTCAAAGAGTTATCACTGAAAGAAAACAAATAGAAATAGTACGAAATATACTGTATGTTAGCTTAATTCAAGGTCCCCATTCAGAGAAAAACATAAAATAAATGGAAAATGGATGATAATGAAATCTACATGTAACGTTATATCTATAGTCTTAGACTAAGTCTTGTCTGCTTTTCTTTCTAGTATATAATACTAATTATACCTTTCATATATTTACAACACAGTTAGTCAGTGTAGATTTATTTAAACAAAGAAAAACTAGGGTTATTCAAAAAGTGTGTACGGTGTAGTTCGTTTTTATTTATCGTTGTATTATAACCAGATTTTGGTAAACATATTTTAAAACAGATTCAAATATTTCGAGTAAAAACAAATGAAATATGTCGTGATATTTATTAAAATCATCAAAGATCTAACACAGCAACAACAAAACAAAAAAAAAAACGGTCACACAGCAGGGTCAAAATTGAGTTATTTATTATTTATTCTCTTGGAATGTTTATCGCCATACCACTTCTGAGTGGTGCTTAAGCGAGAGAAAATTTAAATGCTTAAATTTAATATTTAATATTAATTTAATATTGTTGCATTGTTACTTCAGGAGCTTAAATGTAATGTGAGACATTGCTATGTTTAAATGATATTAATTTCTAAAGACAGATATACGTACTTGATTAAAAAAAAGCAAAAAAAAAAAAAAAAAAAAAAAAAAAAAAAAACCATAACGTCGAAGGACGTCACGGGCCAGTGATCAACAATAAAAGTTTGTTCTGAAGTCAGGAAATCTCAAAACTTTAAAAATACTAGAGGAACAAAAAAAATACTGTATAAAATGAGCCGTGCACTTGATTATAATGTAAAAGACAATTTTTTGAGGAATAGAGACTTTGAATCAATCAATGACGGTCTACAAAGAAACATATTATAATTAAAAATCTTGTCAAAAGAGTTAAGAAAGTCATGGTAATAAAACGTGGTTTGCGCTTCACTGTTGCAGAACTTGTGAAAGCAGAATTACATGGTTAAGAATTTGAAAACAATGATGTCAACAATCTTATTTAGCGTACTTCAATAATTGTTAGCAAACTAGGTGTCAAGTGTTATAGTTAAGTTTTATGAATGGGGAAGGCGCTACAAACTGTGTATAAAAGGAAAGACAAGAAACTTTCTCGACGTTGTTTTTGATATATGTTGATAACCTGTTCCGTGGTGATAAAACATGTTGCTTTAAATTTGGCTAATATTAGTTCTATTTAATCAATTGGAATCGGCATAAACATCACATGCCGATAAAAAAAATTGTTTTTACATAGAAAAATGTTTTTAATTTTCTTTTTTTTTTTTTGTAAGAACATTTTGATATAATATGGAGAATTATAAATATCTACGTATTTTTACTGATCCCCGTGCCTCTTACTTATTTCAAACTTTTTTCATTAATATAAACTAGATATCTTTATATTTGTTGTTATGTAATACCTCCAATGATTTTAATAAAAACTGGAGAACTTTCTCCAGTTCCTGCAGCATTGGTGACAAGTGCCTGATATGTTCCCTCGTCGCTTTTATCCGTGTTGTTTATTTGCAATACCGTTGACTGACTCCCTGCATATTTTAAATCTTCTGTCTTTAAGATTTTACCAACATCAGTGTTTTGATGGCCATATTTCCATGATACCTTAAAGTTCTCTTTTATATTGAGGCGTAAACGTAATTGAATTGTTCCACCTACTCCAATGCTAATTTCCCCTCTTGGATGAATTGTAACCAGTGGCACTACTGCATTAAAAAATGGATAAATAAATGTAAGTGATATTTAAAATCACACAAAAAGGGAAAATAATGTATCTTAGGTTAAAAATATGTACAATCATCTTTTATCAACCACAGATAGTTACTGATCACTTTTCTCTATTGATAAAAACATTTACTCACACTGCCACTTACAGAAAACTTTTCAACATTATCTAAACTGTTCATTCTTCTTAATCGGCAGAGTTATAAGATTTCTTGACAGGAATATCAGGACATCCGAACAAAGTTGTGTTCTACATTGCTTTATAAATACATCTTCTTTTAAAAGTAGATTGCATATATATTTATAAATTGTACGAGGGTTGATCCAAAAGTAATGTCATAGTGTCCATATCTTTAATATTTGGCGTCATATTATCGAATACAATATACCAAAAGATTCACAAATATAAATCAGATGAACATTCATGATTGAAATTTTCATCTAAGAATGTTTAAATGAATTTATTTTATAAACGTTTAAAACATAGAACATAGGGGGTGTTGCCGCGTCAAAACCAAACATCACGAATTAAAGTGTACTTTTTAAGAATGAAAAAAAAACAAACACATTAACTATAGGCATCTTTACAAAGCACCTCATCGCCCAATATTTTAAAAAGACAAAAATTACATTATTTTTTGGTCTTTATAGCTCAAAATTTAATGACACCATTGCTATTTTTATCATACACATGGTTGTTTTACTCTGTTGCATTGTTTAACGGAAATGTTGTGATGGAAGAAAATCGCCACATTAGTGACAACAAACTGTAATGCATTTTTTTTGCTTTAAAATAGGGAAATCGGCAGTAGAAACAGTTAGGCTTATTCACAAGTCTCACAGAGGAAAGGAAGTAAATAAAAGAGTTTTTTTTAAGATGCATGGTTTTACCGATTTTGGATAGTTGATGGGTTTTTGAATGCTCAGCAGATGACAAGAAAACCGAAAGAAGGGAGGGTGGACGGAAAATTTCAATGGCGTGTGACGTTGTCAAAAAAGACAGGCGGTTAAATTGAAATGTGAAATTATAAGTTTATCTAATGCTACTCTTAATAAAATTTACACAGGAATTAATGATAAAAAAGTGAGCGTACGAGTGGTAACATGAATTCTTTAAAAATTGAAGTTTGTGAATGTGTTTAAAATCTCAGATTTTTATTTAATGAAACGTAGAGAAGCGTTGAAAGTGTATGACGGTGCGTATCCGTCATAATTATGACGTTATTTAGGTGCAGCGACTACCAGAATCGCACGTTACATATAATCCGATATCTTAAAAAGTATCAATTATTTTGAATTGAAATTTTCAGGTCTGATTTGAAATAAATGTAGCTTTCATCGTTTATAATTTTGCCGAAGTAGTGACATAACTTTTGGATCAACCCTCGGACATGGAACGTTGTATTGTTGATTTCTTTCACAGCACATAATACGTTTATCTGAATGGTGACCTTATTTAACTTTTGATAACTTTGTTAGATTATAAGAAGTTTTCAGTTGTGTTAAAACTGTCCTACTATTTTCCAATATTTATTCTGCATGATTTTTGGCGAATGATATTGGCATGTCATTACTATACAATGTGAAGAATATGTAGAATTTACATTTTCAGTTAATCCTTATGAGGTGTTTCATTCACTCCTAAACCCGCTCTCTGTACTGATTAAAATACCTTGCCGTTCATCTTCAGTGTCTATTTCAGTAGCTTTTGAGGCCAGATTGACGTACTCTCTCGAAATTGCTTTTTCCATTTGATCATCGTTATTTGTTTTCTTTGTTACTGAAATAATATATTTGAAACATAGAATTAATATTCCGCAATTGTCGTTCATTATTACCATTAAAATGCTCGAATTGTATCTGTTTTCAATGGAAATAAGACCTACATGTAAAAGAATAAAATACCTTTCTTCTGCACAAAATTGACAACAGAGTGTACCACTTTTATTGGACTGAAGACTTTTTCATTGTTGGCCTCTTTATTAGCTAATAAATTAAAAAATAGTTTGTTAAGTTGAAAGAAGAAAAATCATTACGTACTTTCTCTTCGTGAAGCAAGATTATACCTTTTACTTTCTTTGCCGCTTTTATAAGTGTGTGACGGTTTCCAAAAGATTTTACTCCTATCTCTTTCAAATCGTCATGAGTCATTTCTCTTAAGATGCTTAATGTAATGTTTTCTTGTTCAAAAATATCTATGAGACAACCAAGGTTAATTTTTCTTAGAAATGATGCTATGTCTGTTTCTTCACATTCGTTTTCTTTTTCTGGACCAGTTTCATCCATGCTATGTACTGGAAATAAATAAAAATACATAATAAAATAATATAATAAACCCGATAAACATACGGAACTCGAACTTAATGTTTGACACCTTTGTTGACTGATCAGAAGTTGCCTGCAGTTAACAAGATCAGTGTTCATGATTATAAATTCCCATTTTGCTGTCTGGTTGATATTTGACTACAGACGTCGACAGGTGTTTTGAATACTTTTTAAAACTACTTCATGTTTTGTCCTTTATATTGTCGTCTGGTTTTTGTAAGAAAAATATTGTTTTCATTCAGTCTTATAGGACATTTATCTTTCTTGTTTACAATAGCTATTGTATTGTCTTTTGAAGTGAGTATATAATTTTTTTAAGATTGTTTAAATGCTTTTCCTATTAAAGAATTTTGAATCTCCTGCCAAGACACCTTTGGGTGGGTGGATCCAATCTCTGATTGGATTGTAGCTGTTTGCTACTGTATTTTGTTTTCCTACTTTTTTTGATGGCAAGCAGCAGTTAAGAGTATTTCGTATTAATTGCAGATAATTCCATTTATGTGGCATGTTCTTGTTAAATAATGTTATTATATAACTGTGTCTGTATTCTATATGGCTTTAAACGAAGCAGCTATACTGTTCATTTTATTGAACTAATTTTACCCTTTTACTATATCTAATATGGATTCAACCAATCAGCAAAGCTCTTATCTGTCACGTGATCATTATTGAATCGTTTACCAAAAGAGAAAGCATGGTTTTTTGAACTGCTGAATTTTTCGAACCCACCATCCATCCCATCTGCCACACTTTCAGGTTGACATTTTTGTTGTTATGTTTTACCCATCTTTTTTCATAGTGTTCGAATGGGTTAGAGCATTCATTCTCTAGCACACGCTCTCACTGAACATTAGTAACAATTTTGTACATTGTAATAAATGGCAATTTCATGTATAGGGTTAATGAGAATGAGTCCGACATTCATTTTGTGTACCTTGCAATTTTGCGGCAGACTGCAGATTTCCATGTGATTTTACAAGTGTTGCTTTTTATTTATGGGTTTTCCTCAGCGGCGATGGAAGCAAAGCTGTCTTCGTTTTAAAGCAGGCTGATTGATTTGTTATTGACTGTTATTTTGTTTTCCCACCTTTTTGATGGCAGGCAGCAGTTTAGAATATTTTTTATATGTCTTCAAACCTTATGATGTTTATATGTGGTCAACTTAAAATATATGTATACTGTACCTTGTAAAAATTTACAGGGTTTGAATTTCTATTCTAATCTGGTTGACCCCCCTTTTGCCTATATACCGGTACATTGTATTACAATGTCATTATGGTGCTGGGGTCAGATTGTGTAATATTTTGCCTGCGAGGTGTACATGTACTACTCTATATTTGAATCTTACTTTTTCTTACCTACCGGTCACGGTAGCCTAGTGGTAGAGCGTTCGCTTCGTGATCGGGAGGCCCGGGTTCGATTCTCGTTCGCGGCGCCGCGTCATACCTTGAAGACGTAAACAAAGGTAATGACTGTTCCTTCGCCAAGCGCTCGGCACTAGAAGTGAAAGTCACGGGTCTTTCGGAGACGACCTTAAAAACGTAGGTCCCGTGTCACGGTAGGCGCTGGCACGATAAAGAACCCTCACTGCTTAATGGCCCTGATAGCCGAGTTTAGGTCTAAATTTGAAGCCCTTCACCGGCATACGGTGACGTCTCCATATGAGTGAAAAATTCTCAAGAGGGACGTTAAACAATATACAATCAATAAATCAATCCTTTTTCTTACCCCCATTTTGTTAACTGCGATTTACTTTTCCGTCATTTCCTTTCATAGATGACATATTTCACTTCTACATGATGTTATTTGTTTTTGTCTGCTTTTAACAAAAACCATGCTCAGTCGTATGGCAGGAGAACTAAGGAACATAAATATGATAAAAAAATTCTTATTTGCTCTGGAAGTTATTAAAACTTCAAATTTTTAGACGGGTTAGATTGACAAATCCTTGCACTTCCACAAAATTTAATTCTTAATTTTATGCTTAATACTTAGGAAAAGTGGCAATCTTATTATGTATAAATAAAAATTATTAAAACTATAATCCAGAAAATAATGTTCGAAAGCAAAACATACAAAAACTGTGTACGTTTCGTTCAGCGCGGAATGACGATACATGTGAAGGAATTTTGCTTTCTAACATTTCTACTCTTTATATATTTTTTTTTTAGATTCAAGTTTTTATATTTTTCATTTATACACAACAAGATTGCCAATCATTTTAAGTATTAAGAATAAATGTTATTATTATTACAATAATAAAATTCTTTATGTGACAGAGTTATATGAACTGTATCTGTTTTATTTGTTATAATTTATTTCTGAGGTAACATGTTTGTATTTGGTAATTATTGTAAAGTTGTTTCATGTTTAGAAACTGTTTAGATCGGGATCAATTACCTAATTTTAGGGGGTCAGATTGCATAATATGATACCAAAGATTTTTGTATTCTTTCGAAGTTTTTTCTAGTCTTGTTTGCTCCTCTTATAATATGTTTATACCGGTATTTTGTTTTGCGTTATTTACTTCAATAAATGACATTTTTTCACTTTCACTACTGTTGTTATTTTAATTTTAATCCATCAAAAAACTAGCTCAGTTGACTTGGCTTCAGTCTTGCATAATAACAGAGGAACATAAAAGTAAAATTTGTGAGAATGTCAATGAAACCCATCCAAAAAAAATTTAAAATTTCAATAACTTTTAGATAAAATCAAATTTTTAATATATTTTTTTGTGTAAAATGCTATTAAAATATGTATAAGTCGCGATATTATACAGAAAATTTGAACTTCACATCTTTTTCCATGCACTTTTAAATCTTTTTGTACATTTTTTTCTGAGAGCCGCACGTTCAGTCCCCTTAATTATTAAAAAAAATACTACTTAAATTTCTGAGGGTAAAACTCAGTGGGGCGTATTTTGGCTTACTTGTTTCTAACAAATTGCTAGGTCTTTGTTTTTATACAGTACTGAATGTGTGACAGGTCGAAAGGGGAGGCATACTTTTTCCCACCTCTGGAAATTCCAGGGTCTCGTATGTGTTTATATTCTCTCTTCTTGAAGCTTTCTCAGATTAATCTCTGATCTTTATCTTTCACATTTTTCATTTAAAATGGCGAATATCTATTGAACCATTACATGCATTTGCATACTCTTGACCTCACATTATTGATTGGTGTTGGATTCTAGTAAAAGTATGACAAGAATTGACCTTGTTACAACATTTACAATCCCTTCATTGTAAAAGTTGATGACTGGATGCTACTTATCAGCATATGGCAATAAAGGGACTTACCGGCAGAGGGCAGGAGAAGTTCAGTGGGGAGAGACTTATTCTTCCGTTTAAATAATCGTCCAACAATCCCTGAAGCAGCTTTCGTCTTTTTACTCTCTTTGAAACCAATGGATAGTCTAATCTGTTAATAAGTATTTAATCTATAACATATTTTCCAGATCAATTATTTTGTTATAATTTAGAAGCGTAAAGCACAGGCGAAGAAGAAAAACACAGACGTACTGCCAAAGAAAAACATTCTTCGACCCCTGTTAGATCGTAAGAGCTTGTTTCACAGTATGAAGCACCGATACTCTTAGCCATATTTATTCCTTCCTCTGTCGTGATAAGATCATGATGTCCAGAACCTTCTGACCTCAGATCTACATAGAAAAATCGCGAATATTGTACATAACATTGCTTCAAGGTTTTCATTAAGCAATTTCAAATTGGTATTAATCTAGGTTTTCATTAACGAGATTGCCGTGTAGACTCAAAACAGTAGGACCTTTCTTATCTTTTTTATTTACAAATATTTACATTTGCAAATGTTTTCCTTTATCTAACACTATTGAAAGCAATGTGTATCTATATCTGTATAAATACAGGTACGGGGTCAAGAGGTCAAAGATGTGCGTATGGATAATCGTTTGACGTAATTTCTCAGTGACGTCATAAAGGGTCGACGCGCGTTCAGTGGATTACATACATGCCGTTGGGTTTGAAAAATAACGCATTTCACACGTTAAAAGTCACAATCAGGCAAATATAAAGTATGAATAAGTCACAAATGTAAATATAAGTAATAAGGTATCATTTTAAAACATCTATCGGGCTATAAATACGGGTGGGCTTTATGGAATTTAATCTCGTGACCAACCCGTATTTATATCCTGATAGATGTTTAAAAATGATACCTTATTTCTTAAATAGATACGATTGTTACATGATGATAGACAAATAATATACCTGTTTTACAAAGGACAAACACGATAGGTACATCGGGTAAATGATGCCTTACTTCGGGCAAAACCCTTTCTGTCACGTTACTAAGGTTACTTTTATAATCAATCGAATGACACAGGAGGACAACGTCAGTTCCGGGGTAAATGAGAGGTCGCAACCGATCAAAACTGTCATGACTGTACAAAAGAATTAAGCATATTATGTAACAGATACAAGCAATGATATTAACGAATTAAACGTAAGTTTACTGCGAATTAGCTTCGCTTAGCGTTCACAGGGAGACTTTAATGCGAATTAGTTTAATTCGGATTAGTTTACTGCGCATTAAATTACTTCGCATTAGCTCCGTGTGAACGCCAAGCGAAGCTAATTCGAATTAAATTTTGAGGCATGCGTAATGGCAAAAATGCCACATGTGCGTAGTCAGCTTGAAGTATTTGTGCTATTTTTGAGTGAAAAACTAAGGAAAATTGTGTTAATCACTAAAATATGTGTGCAGACACTGTAACATGTCAAATGCATCTGCTTCTGCATAAGGTGACGTGATTTGCAAATGACGTCATAATAGCCTTACTGACGCCTGGCCGTAGAATTAGAATTTTTAAAATTCGCATTAGTTTACTTCGCATTAGCTGTCGTGTGAACGCATTTTAATTCGCATTATTTTGATTCGCATTAGTTTACTTCGCATTAATTTACTGCGAATTAAACTCGTCGTGTGAACAAGGCATAAGTTATCAAACTTGAGGGATGCTACGCCTTTACGAATTTTATGGCCTCTGGTTTAAAAGACAAAGTTATTAAATGTAATTACTGTGAAATCACAAATTTTCGTGGGGGTTTAATTTTCGTTATTTTCGATGCATGAAGAGACCCACGAATTCATATCCAACACGAAATGTAAAATGATACATACACGAGTACTCATTAATTCTTGATCCACGAAATCAAATCCCCACGAACCAAGAGATTTTCCTCAAACCACGAAAATTTGACCCCACGAAAATATGTGATTTTACAGTATATCTATTAAAATCAATGAATTGGGAGATTCAGATATTGATTAAAGTAATTTATAAATGAAAAAAAATTCCACATGTTGGAAACATTGATAGAAACTCTGGATGCGTCAAACGTCAAAACACATGGTTTAAAAAAATCTGCGTCGAAGTTCAACGTCAGTCTGAAACGTCACATCTTTATGACGTTATTTCTCTGTTTTAGCAAAAATGCCATAGGGCCCTTTTCATGCTTTTGTCATGGGCGCAATCATTTGTTGGAAAGTTGTTACATGATACTCTTGAAAATGCCCATGGGCCTCTTGTTAATCTGTTTTTATGTTACAAGTAAGTCCGGTCCACTACTCAACGTTGTAGTGTAGGCGTATGAATATTTTATATTACAAATACATATAATAATACAATACTGGTATTATGAGTCAGTGAAAAAATAAATTAACGCACACACCCGCCCGTGTCATGGACCTGTAGACTATACGGTTTTCCATCCTCTATGATATCCGCACTATTATTATCAAGTACTGTATTGGCGTATGGCATGGAAATACTGGAGGTCTTCTTGAAGTAGGCAAGGAAGAGACCGGTCTTTCCTACACATGATTCTCCCACCAGGACCAGTTTGACCTCCTCCATGACGGAATTTCCGCTAAAGGAAAACAAAAAAATGTTTCATGATGAAAAATTACTAGCATTTTTTAATATTTCTTAAACTCTTTATATAAAATAAATTTTCAGTGAGACATACCATGGATGTTACCTTACTGGCAACTCGATTTAACAAATAATAACAACTGAAAGTAAAAATCTGTTTCCATTGTTACAATCTTTCGTGAGCTTAAGATTACGTTTAGGGATTACATGTATATTTATTGACGCTGAGGGGAATCACTTGACACCCACTGGAGATGGACGCTTAAAAATTCTGTCTGGTGTTTGTTCCGGTTTTGTTTTGGTTTGGCTTGTTTGTTTTTTTGTTTGTTGTTGATTTTCTTTTTGGTGCTTTTTTGTTGCGATGATTATTCTGTATACCTGAACCGTTCGTTTGTGTTTGGGATATATTTTCATCTATGTCTATTATGCATCTGATACCTCGAAAATGCAAAGGAGATGAAAATCAAATAATGCAAATACATCTGACAAGAGTTCAGTGAAGCTGTCAGGCAAGGCTGTAAATATGAACTTACGACAGATTGAAAGCCTTTCAGTATTGGGGTCGACTCGTTAGATGTCTCCGCAAAGAGTGAAAGGGGCATGCTTTGTCGACTATTTGAAAACAATACTAACAATCGTGACGCTGTAGTAGTATTGAATATATGTCTCGTACACAGTTCTGTATTAAAAAATATCAGACAGTCGAATACTGTCTGATACTTTTTTTAATACAACATTGTATGAGACATTCATTACAATTACTTAAAACATTGAGACAGTCCAATATTAGAACAAGAAGCCCGTAGGCCATGTCGCTCACCCGAGGAACTGGCTAGGTAAAAGCAATTATCAGTTAAGTTTTGAAAAGTTTAAATATGATAAAAGTGGGTTCGATGGAGGGGGTGTATTTGAACAAACTTAAATCTACACTTCCTAAGGATGTTTTTGAATTAATAAGACACATAATGGCTTTGCGGTATATAATATGAAAATTTCAATTGATATAGCCTTTATTTTCCTTTGTTATGATCCACTTTAATAGCTCCTCTATTCTCCTGATTGGTAATTATTTGAACAAATTTAAAATCTACATAACCCTTTTTGATGCTTTTATATTCATAATCAATCATGGCTTTGTTGTTTTTGTGAAGAATGATCACGATTTTCCTCATGTATTCCTACGTAAAACCTTGGTCACCCATTGTGGCCCCGCTCTACCCCTGGGGGTTATAATTTGCACAAACTTGAATCTGCACTACGCGAGGATGATTTTATATACAATGTAAATATGACCAATCACAGCTTTGCTGTTCTCGAGGAAAAGATTTTTAAAGATTCTTCCTATGTATTCATACTTAATAACCCATATCTTATAGCCCCATCCTTGCCCCTAGGGTCATGATTTGAAAAAAAAAATTAAATCTACAATAACAGGATGCTTCCATATAAATATGACCAATAATGACTGCTTTCTTGAGATTTTTAAAGATTTTTTCTATGTATTCCCATGTTATACTTTGATCCCCAATTGTACCCCCATCCTACCTCCGAGGGTCATGATTTGAACAAATTTGAATTTACACTACCAGAGGATGCCATGAGTTTCATTTTTCCTGGCCTAGTGGTTCTTGAGAAAAAGTTTTATGAAACAATTTCCTAGTATGTATTCCTTTGTGAAATTTTGATACCCCAATGGCCATAATGGCCCCGTCCTTCCCCCAGGGGTCATGATTTGAACAAACTTGAATCTTTAATACCAGAATCGAAGATGCTTTTATATGCGTTTCATCTTTCATGGCTTAGTCGTTTTTGAAAAGATTTTTAAAGATTTTTCTCATGTATTCCAATGTTGAATTATGATACTCGAATGAGGCCCCATCCTTCCCCCAAGGGTCATGATTTGAAGAAATTTAAATGTACATTACCAGAGGATGCTTCTACTTGAGTTTCATCTTTCCTGGCCCAGTGGTTCATTGAGAAGATTTTTCCTAATGATGCTTTCCTATGTTAAAATTTGATACCCCATCGTGGCCCCATCCCTCCCCCGAGGGTCATGATTTGAATCAACTTGAATCTACACTACATGATGATGCTTCCTCATGAGTTTCATTTTTTCTGGCCCAGTGGTTCCTGAGAAGAAGAGTTTTAAATATGCCAATAATTTTTCACTAATTCATAATTTTCTTCCCTTTGAAGAGGGCGTGTCCCTTCATTTGAACAAACTTGACTCCCCTTTACCAAATGATGCTTTGCAAGTTTGGTTGAAATTTGCTTAGTGGTTCTTGAGAAGAAGATGAAAATGTAAAAAGTTTACAACGATAACAACAACTACAACGCGACAGGCAACGGACAAATCTTGATCAGAAAAGCTCACTTGAGCCTTTGGCTCAGGTGAGCTAACTAATGTTAATGACATCTGGAGCAATTCTTTCAAGAATGTAGGCTTAAATGAAATGTACTCAATATCTAGGGAATCAGATACACCGTAGACGGCGATGGAAGTAATTTTAAAAGTTTGATTTGGATAGTGCTTGTGAATGAGCCTTTTCTTTTTGGAAAACAAGGGAAAGGGTGGGAGCTTTTCTTTAACGATGTTCGATCCTGATATTTAAAGTCTTAAACTTTTTTTGCCAAGTATATTTTTAGTTTCTACATACATAGCTTAATTAAAATTCAAATCAAAAAATGGGGGTCAATACGCTTCTTTTGGCGCTACAGTACATTTAATATGACCTTCTTGCACTGAAATTTGTGTCTTAATTAAAAATTAAATTTTTGACGTTTTCCCTCCAATATTTTATCCAATAAAAGCATGAAACAAAATGAACTCTAAGTTTGTATAAAAAAAGACACTTAAAAATTGTGACTAAGAAAAAGTTTCAAATTGCTTCGCATAATCAATTATTTGACATTTCTGCACTAATAAAAAGTGATTTTTTTGGCATTGAAAATTTAATAAGCAATAAGATTATTTTAAAGTCTTAAACTTTTTCTGATTTTAAGCAAATAGGTCAAATTTATCTTGAATATTTAGAAAAGAATATCAAAAGTGGGGGTATATGATGAAAAATTTCAGATATTACTATAAAAGTGTCAATTTTACGTTAAAATTGGCTCAATTTTTTCCCGGATCTTCTGAATATATTGACTATATTTGTCACACTTTGTTGACAGAGTACATAAGAAATAATTTAATAAATATTTCAGAACCAGCATAACACATTTCACTTCAAAAAACAGCTTTGTGTGCAACTTGGATGGAAAAATAGGAATCCAAAATTAACAGTACTGTTATAGTTCAAAATGAAAAAACTGATCATTTTCGTCTAAAAAACCTTCCGCCACAAAATATAGTCCCTAGCTTAATTCTACTTGAATGCAATTTAATCGCGGTTTTTTCATTGGAAAGAGTCAAATTTGCACTGTAGAATTCAGATTTAATGTTAGAACTTTAAAATGATGCAGAATTTTAAAGGACCTGACCAAAATACGCTCAAAATCTCAGGATCGAACGTCCTTAAGTTTACCCGTTTTTGTGTGATCTGCACGGTCCTTTGCATGATCTTCTTCTACTGGAATTTTTTTTTATTTTTAAATTCTAAATCTATGTGATCCGTGTTCATCATTCTACATATGAAATTTGATACACATCACACTTTTTATTGTTATTTCCTTTGTTCCGTAGCAGTCTAATTTTGATGGATGGACAGTCTAACATTACGATTGAAAGCAGACTAGCTACCCACTAATTTCTGACTGCCAAAAATAAATCTTTAGACTGCAAGGACAAAGGAATAACATAACAGCAATGTTTTAACACAACATAAATGGTTTGCACATCTTTAGTATTTTTGTGAACAAGCTTAAGATGAGTTCATCTATGTTGAGATTTCTATACTTACGACGGAAAATGCCAATTTTATTTTATCAAAAAAAATGAACATGCACTGATATATGATAAATAAACATTTGCTGAAAATTTTTGATTAATTAGTACGCCCAAAAAACGCTTTGTTCACGATTTTACAAAAACAAATCCTCCTACATCAACTTTTGCTTCAATTTTTTAATTGCAAAAAATCTGCAGTGCCTAGATATCGAACATCTCAAACAATACCCCCTATACGTTTACATGTTATTCACCTTACAATTACCGTATATTCCTGCTAGCTATAGACACGTTATTAGTGGTAATGTAAATATAGATGGAAATGAGGAATTTAAATCCCTAATTTTAAAAGAACCAAATTAAAGAGAGCCCTGTTCTTTCAACTGGTGTCATATAGCTCTATAAATATTATAAACTCTTTGGAAAATTACGTCAGGCAACCTGAAAAAAGAGACCTTGAGACTTTAATTTGTCTGAATGGATAATTTATGAAAAGAATGTTTAGTTTTTGTAATTAGTCATTCTCTATCCAGAGCTGTCGTTCCCGCTTCCTCCCACACACGTGAGCGTAACGGAAGATAAATCTGGATAGAGAATGGTATACAAGTTATAGCAATTTTATCACCGAAAGCTCAAGTGAGCTTTTCTGATCACAATTAGTCCGTCGTCCGTCCATCTACCTGTCTGTCCGTCTGTAAACGTTTCACATTTTCGACTTCTAAATAACCATTGGGTCAATTTTAACCTAACTTTCTACAAAGCATCTCTAGGTGATGGGGATATTATTAAAATGAAGGCCAAATCCCTTCAAAGGGGGAGATAAGAAAAGAAAAAATAGGGTGGGGTCATTAAAAATATTCTTCTAAATAACCATTGGGCCAGAAAAGCTGAAAGTTATGTGGAAGCATTCTGTGGTAGTGTATATTATATAAATATTGCTTGTAGTTTTCGAGGGTTGAAAATTTTCAATGTTACACTCAACCACATGCAATTTTTATTATATTATACTGAATGTTTTATACAAATACTTTTAAAGTGAACCGTGCGTGCATAAATTCTGCGCAAAAGCTAATTTTTGGAATATCACCCAAATATTGAAATATATAGAAAAATCTTTTGAAATCTTCTTCTCAAGAACCACAGGGCTAAAACTTATATATGTGAAAGCATCCTGTGGTAGTGTAGATTCTAAATAATTCAAATTATGACCCCTGGGGGTAGGGCGGGGCCACAATAGGGAATCAAAGTTTTACATTGAATATATAGGAACAGAATTTAAAAATCTTTTCAAGAACCACTGGGCCAGAAAAGCTGAGACTTATGTGGAAGCATCTTTTGGTAGTGTAGATTTTAAATTGTCCAAATTATGACCAATGTGTAAGGGTGGGGTCACAATATTTTTTACAAGGGAGCAATTTGGTAAAGAACAGCATGGTCAAAGCTACTCAGGTGAGCAATATGGATCATGGGCCTCTTGATTTTCCCTGTATTTGAGAAGGACGCTTTTATGTATTTAAAGAGGTGAGTTCCTTGCAAAGTTACCCCTCCAGAATCGCTAGCTGTCGTACTAATCCCAATTTTCTTTTAATTAGTTTATTACAGCCATTCCTTTCTGTTCCAAAATGAAATATGCCATCATGCATAGTTACACAGTTTTTATTTGAATTTTGTAGTTATTTCTGACAAAACATGGCAGAAATTTGAATATGACAGCCTATATTTACATGCTTTTAATTGATGGTGGGCTTAATATTTACAAAACAGAGGGGTTGGCGTAATGTTACATGTACCGGACATACGCCAAGTAAGCTTTATTCAGGCTCTTTGTGTCAGTCCTGATCTTAATTAAGTCCTAACTTGTATATACTAGTGATTAGCGTCCGACAAAATAAGACAGTAAAATTGTCTTTATTCAGGAAAAACAGTCACCCACTGCTACCAGAGCCTTGTACCATTTCGAGAAATGTTACGAGTCAAGCCTCTGAGGGATTGTTTTCCTCTTCTATTTACCTCTAAATGGTTAGTCATGAGAACATAATATACATATACATAAACAATATACATATATTGCATGAAAGTGAGGGAGATATGAAGATTTCTTCGACCATGAAAAATCATACTCTTCAAGGGCTACGCCCGAGGGGAATATCATTTTTATAGGCGAAGAAATCTTGATGTTTCCCTCACTATTATGCAATATTTTCTACCAAATCAAGCACAATGCAGGAATTGGCAAGAAAATCCCAAATATAAAAAAAAAACATTGGATAAGAACAATGTAAAATAGGTTTAAGATACACCACTAGCCACGCTTGAAAAAAATCATTCGTGACAAGTCCATCATAATGATTTACACACTAGTATTATTCATTCCCCATGCGTGGAAACACTTTTTTAAATATTCATATTTTATAATTTTATTCGACATTATTAATCAACGAAATAAACAATCTGACGCAGTAAGAATCATCTCAGTCTCTGCATTATAACATCACAATCTTGAAGCACAAAGTTTTGTTGCAGGACAAACATGACGGTCACGTGAGTGTCTCTGCCAATCAGATTCTATTTATCTTTTATTATTTACATAGAGTAGAATAATGCTACATGTTTTCAAAGGCTGACTTGCATATTCAAATACATGTAACATGTAGGTATAAATCGTTACACTTTACATAAGTTCAAGAAAAATTTGGACACCGGCCAACAGATTAGAAGATGTGAACAAGAAAAAAATGACGAGAAATAAGAATTGCTGTACGAACCCTGTGTTCAGTCACTAAAAGTAAGTTTATTCATGTAAAAGAGACTTTTTTAAAACAAATAATTAAAAAAATGTTTCTTTTTAGTTGAAAAGTTAACTTTCTTACCTTTTGCAAAAGGACAATATTATTTTTCTGTAATAATCAAGCGTTGTACATTTCCTTAATCAAAACGATTGACAATGCATATGTAGTGTCACCTTTGCAGGTTCTTCCTTCTTCCTTATAAATTTAATAACGTGGTATCATTTGTTCCATTCAATGGTTGCAAGCTTTACAAGAGTCTTCAAGTTTAAAGACCACAGAGTTAGTTATCGCTCCATATTTATATACATCTGAGATTTTTTTCTTGCACCCATACATTCAAATACAGCTATAAAAAATATTCAGAAACATTTTTATAGATTCAGCGATATGTTGTTGTTGTTGTTTAATGCCCCTCTCCGCAATAACAATATGTATCTCCGTCTTATATAAATGGAGACGCCGCTGTAACGACGAAAAGTGACCCCCGTAGAATATTGACCGGAGGTCATTTTTCTACTTAGAAATCTAATCCCTGGTCAATGTTCTACGTAGAAAAAAGACCTTCTTTTCTGTAGAAAATATGGCCTTGGGGTCGTTTTTCTCCGTGTGCATTGTAGAAAATGACCCAGTAGAATAATGACCCCTTGTCTTTTTTGATGCAAAAACATTTGTTTTTGGTAGGAATATTCTTGTTAGGCGAATGTATACGGTTAATATCAAGCTGCCTTATGCCCTGAAGAGTTATTTTTGACAGCTTTTACGCTTAAATAACGAATTAAAAGCAATACAATACCTTACATTAATAATACAAACTGTTTTATCCCCATTAGAGGAAAACAATATAAAAATATTCTAACTAAAAGCTATAAGAGCAAAGATACGCGCATTCATAGAAACGTTTATTACATTTTATACACATGTACAGTAAGTTTCCAAAGTTGTCATTTTAATCTTTAAAAAGGTTATAATTTTCTAGCTGCTGTAAGAAAAAAAATCCATGATTAATTAATAATTAATCTCTTTGATTTTACCCTGGATAAATAATATGCAAAAATCAAAATAAAGTTTTTATTTTCAAAAGTTTAACGGTTTTGATCCCTACTTTTAGAATTGGCGCGAAAAAGGACACTAGCTTTGAAAATTTTATCTGATAAAATATTTGAATTTCTATGAAAAGTTTCAAACTTCTCATAAGAATAGGGATGATTTAATTTGTAAAAATAAGTTCGAAATTAAATTGCCTCTGACCTAGATGATACAAGAGAAACAAAAAAGTGGTTAGCTCAAAACCTGTAAAATGTCTTTTTTTTTTTCGTTTGCTTATGTCAACAAAACCTTAACAAAATGGGGGTTGTAGCATAAAACATGATGAACTAAAAACAGAAGTGCATGTCTTTCCAAAAATTGGCACATGTAGTATCGTTTTCCCCGTTCTACATGCACTTACAAATGATGATTTTAGTTGTTTGTTTTTTTTATACCAAAAAACAAAACAAAACAAAACAAACAAATGTTGGATGATGAAAAAGTTGTTATTTTACATGTTATACTTATGCCCGCGTAAACGAAGTTTCGGGGGCATATGGTTTTTACCTCTCCGTCTGTCTCTTTGTATATTTGTCCGCAAAAACATGAACATTGCCCATAACTTTAGACTGGGTGGGACTATGGCTTTCAATTTCACAGGTGTATTTTTTGTGACAAGGCCTCTTTTGTGTACAACCATTTTGACCTTTTGACATTGTCCTTGGAGTTTGTTACACTTTTACAAAAATTCCACACTTTTACGTCCCTATGTGCTATGACTTGATATGGAAGAAATGGCATGATAGACTAAGATTTCATTACTTTGCAAAGGTAGTGTCTATAAATCTCAGAAGAAAAGGGGATGTAACAGCAACCATTGGTTAGGTGTCTGTGGACTAAAAAGTGTTTAAATTTAAATTAATCTAATTAATAAATTTAATTGAATTTATAGATATCTCTAAAGGTTGAACTTTTATTTACTCAGATGTAAATTTTCGTCAGTTTTGGAGGAATTTTTAATATCATATAAGAACGATCTCGATGTGTTTGGTATTTCCTGTATATACAGGAAAAAGTATAGTATATTATAGAAGGTAGTTAAAAGAATGTATTTAAAAGCAGAATACATTACCCCAATCCTTCAACTGGCGTCGGAATTTCATAAATATTATGGAATCCATTGAAAATTACGTCAGACGATGGGCCCGACATGAAAACGAAGACGTTGACACTTTGTCAGAATGGATTAAATGTATCAGATCCATGTTAAAGTCGCGTATAAAAAAATTGAGGGGCAATATGAAAACCATCTTTTCTTCTGTATCCAATGATCCAGAAGTGAAAAAATGAATTAGATAGAAAACATGATCAGTTCGTACTGGTCCCTACCGACAAAGCAGGAAACAACATTGTATTCGTTTGTAAGGCTCATTATATACAGTCAAACTTGTCATAACGGTCACCTCTATCCAGCGGTCACTTGTCCTATGCAGTCATTTAATTTCCCCCCAATTAAATTTCCCATATAAAGTAACTCTATTAAGCGGTCACCTGCGTAACGCGCTCAGCGGTCATCAAATTTCAAACGGAAGCGCCACTTTTCCCTGTCTTAAGCGGCCAGTTTGTCCAATCACGTGACCAGATCTGGAGTCAGCTGATTCCCAATTGTGTTACTAATGTAAATAATCAATCAAGTGTTACGGGATCGTGAACAAAAATTAATAAATGGACTTTATTGAATTCCAATTATATCATGTATATAACTAGATAAGCATATTCATGAATCATTTTACAAACTAACTGCTTTATATTTTACAAAACTCGAACAACTAACGTTATGCTTATGTCTTATGTCGAAACCAGTTATCAGGAAAAAACGAATACTAGTAGGTCCTATTATCGACAACTGATTATCAGGGTCTCATAACTTCTGGATTTTTAATCAAGTTTTAAAATACAACAACATATAAACTATATTCATCTATTAAAATGAATAAATATGATATTTTTGTTTACCAAATACAGTGTCGATATCGCGCCCAACTCTGCGTGCTCTGAGAGTTGTAAATGTATTACGCTTGATAGGCATTTTAATTTTCACACCTAGGAAACTTGCATCAATAGTTGAAAACATAATTACGGTTTATATACACACTCTGGCTTGGGAATGTTGTGAATTTCACAACGAAAAAAGACCGTTAGGGATTAGTAACGCTTCATTGCTCAGGTCACCTGTGTACCTGTTGATCAACTGAGAGTACGTCTTAGAGTTTATTATACAACAAATCATGTACAATTGTGTACATGTATTAAAAAAAAACATGTACAGAGATTAATTTTATGAATTAGATAAATATTTTTTACTGATTTAATTCATTCCTTACACAAGAAAAAAAAATTGTTTTGATGGGGGATAATGCAACACCCCGTAAGTGCAAGATTCAATAAACAGGTTACATGTAACAGGTACATGTATTTTATTAATTTTTTTGGAATTCATTAAATTTAGTTTGAATTCACCCATAAAAGTAATGCATCTACTGAATAAAAAAAAATAATTTAAGTAAGATCACTAAAGTCCAATACCTATCTTTTTTGTATATTTTGTAGAGAAATACATAATATAAACACAAAACTGACATTGTAACACGCATTCTCTGTAAGCACCAACGAATTTACTATAGGGCTTGGAAACGACATGTCTCAGATTTTGATGAAATTTTTACCATAGGTGTGTCTTGGTACAAAACTAGTAAATATGGTGTCGGAAGTTCCACACGTGCACTTGGTTGCCATGGAGACGGATCCATTGAATTCGGCCATTTTCGGCCCATTTTGACTATATGAAAACATGAAAATTGAGAAAATGTAAATGAATATTTATCGGTATCTAATACACTCTAACAAAAATCATTAGATCATATGATAACATGACCTTTTAAGGTACACAGAGCATATAATCGTTTATTCTTGAAATATTCTTCCTGTTTGAAAAAGGTCATGCAAACTGACATGGTTTCTAAAAAATTGAAAAATGGGGAAATTGGAATTTTTTTAGATCTCTGAGGCTAAATAAGAAAAATTGTCCGCGGAAATATCCCAAATCTTACGTGGGTTATTATACTTGGGAATGAGTAGTGTCATTTCATGAAAAAACATAAGTGGGCTTTTGCTCCTATTTTTAGTAACATTCAACTATAAATAGATATATTTTAGAAAAATGTGAAAAATCAAATTTTGGCAAAGTTTTAATTGTCATTACTGCATAATTAGAACGTATGTTGTAAAAATTGAGATTCTAATGACAAGAGCTGGACACCACTAGCTGGTATGGACAACGGTTGAGGGGAATTCCCATTTCTATTTTTAGTAAAAGGATGCTATATATAGATATGTCTCTGAATATTAGTAAAAATGGCATTTTTGTTCTAATTGGAAGCTTCATATAAAAAGTCCTAACAAATATAAAGCTTTCTACAATATGCTTTCAGAATGTACATGTGTTTGTTCAAAAATTGCTCCAATATTGAGGATGGACTCTTGTTTCATTTAATGGCAACAACGGTCTAAAAATAGATTACTCGAATAATTAAGAAAATGTAGATTATTGCACCTTTTCAGGCAATTTTTTGATGTAGTTGCTGCATAATTAGGAAATATTTTGTAAAATTTAAATGTCAATGACAGGATCTGGATACCACTAGCTGGTTTGGATAATTGTTGAGGGGAATTCCTGTTTTTCTATTTTTAGTATCAGGTGGCTAAATATAGATATGTCTCTGAATATTAGGAAAAATGGCATTTTTGTTCTAATTGGAAGCTTCATATAAAAAGTTTTAACAAATATAAAGCTTTCTACAATATGTTTTCAGAATGTACATGTGTTTGTACAATAATTTCCACAATATTGAGGATGAACTCTTGTTTCATTTCTTATCAACAATGGTCTAAAAATAGATTCTTCGAATAATGGAGAAAATGTAGATTACTGCACCTTTTTAAGCACTTTATAGATGTCATTGCTGATTACTTAGGAAGTATATTGTAAAATTTTAGATGTTAATGACAACATTTAGCAGGTGTGGACAATGGTTGAGGGGGTTTCCCATTTCTATTTTAGTATCACGTGGCGTAATATAGATGTGAAGTACTCTTAATATTAGGGAAAATTGCAGTTTTATGCTAATTTGAATCTTAATACAAAATGTTTTTATAAATATAATGCTTTCTACAATATGCCAACAGAATAAACACTTGTTTGTACAATAATTGCTACAATATTGAGGATGAACTCTGGTTTCTTTTTAAAGCAACAATGGTCTAAAAATAGACTCCTGGAATAATTGAGAAAATGTACATTATTGCACTTTTTTCTGGCACTTTTTAGATGTCATAGCTGCATAATTAGGAAGTATATTGTAAAATTTGAGATGTTAATGACAGTAACTAGCTAGTGTGGACAAAAGTTGAGGGGGGTTCCTATTATTATATTTAGTAGCAGGTGGCGAAATATAGATATTTAGGCCATTTATAGGAAAACTTTAAAAATCTTTTCAATTGTTCTGTAAAATAATTCCTGATTGTACTAATTCTAGTCTTTTACAATATACTTGTATTTTCATCTACAAGTTTTTTTTGTCCAAAGACTTTTAATTTTTTTAGACGAAGACTCAAAGAGCGTATTCTATATGGCAGTTTTTTACGGTCTGCATTTTTTTTTTGATAGTCACCATATTTCAAGAACCTTTTGTCATTTTTTGTCAAAATTGTCACAGAGTATCTAAGGATTTTTGTTAATACATGTACCAAACATAGGGATTTTCTCTTTAAACAAGAGGAGAAACTAGGGAATCTAATCTCTAATAACAAGACCTTGTTAAAATGCCATTTCACCGATCTGTTACAGGGTTACTCTCATGACTGTTGATGCCCTCTGGTCTCTTTTATAAGAAGATACAGTTTGAGCTTTATTGTCCCCTAAAAATTTAATGTTCTTAAAAAGATTTGAAATTGGCTTTAACAATCATTGAGTAGATGAATTTGATAGATTATTAAAGAATATGACACGAAGTGGGGTCGTTCAGGATATATGACGTCATTAATTTGGTACACTTTTAAGTTTAATGCAGAAAAGCCTCAAAATGACTCATTTCTGTGCTGATTTTCCTTTAGCTACCGTCACCCTCTTTAATTTTTGGATTATGTAAACTGCTATGAAAAATTACATATCGGTTATCTAAAAATCTCTCTGGGCGAGAGTGGCAGAGTATGTCTTCTGAAAGAAAATATTCCACTGAAAATTGATGTCTTCTGCAACTTTTTAAGAAAATACGGGAAAATACACAAGTTAATGACAGTTAGCATTTAGGAGGTCATACAAGAAAAACGATTTGTGTATTTTTACTGCAGGGAATTCTTATGATTCAGAAAGAGTGAATTTTGATTTCCTATATCACTTTCATATATTAGAAAAATATAGAGCTTTAAATATTTTGTATTGAAACTGTACCTTGTTCTTTGTTTTTATAAATAGAACTGGAAGTCCTCATTGATTTCGCATATTTTAAATATAATAGGAACTGAATATCATCATTGTTTTTATTGTTTTTATGCTTTTTAGTTAACGGTAACTACCGATATTACATATAGTTTATACTTATCAGTCACATGATTATTTTGTCCCCCGCTTTGGCGAAAGCGAGGGGACATTAAATCTCATTCGTCTGTCCGTCAGTCTGTCAGTCTGTCCGTCACAAAAACTCTAACCTTGCCCATAACTTTTGATTTAGTGAAGCTATGACTTTCATATTACACATGTGTATTCCTTGTGACAAGACCTTTCTTTGGGTACCACCAAATTTGACCTTTTGACCTTGACCTTGGAGTTTAACCCACTTTTACACAAAAATTCCAAACTTTTACTTTGGCCATAACTTTTGAATGGTAGATACTAGGACTTTCATATTTCACATATGTATTTTTTGTGGCAAGACCTTTCATTGGATACCAACAACCTTGACCTTTTGACCTTGACCATGGAGTTTCACGTACTTATGAAAAAACTTTAACCTTGACCATAACTTTTGAACGGTGAGGACTAAGGCTTTTGTACTTCACATATGTAATTCTTGTGAAAAGACCTTCCATTGGATACGAACAACTTTGACCTTGACCTTGGAGTTTTAACTACTTTTTAAACTTTAACCTTAGTCACAACTTTTAAACAGTAGCTATTAGGACTTTTATATTTCACATATGTATTCTTTGTGGCAAGACCTTTCATTGGATACCAACAACCTTTACCTTTTGACCTTGACCTTTGAGATTCACGTACTTATGAATAAACTTTAACCTTGACCATAACTTTTGAACGGTGAGAGCTAAGGCTTTCGTACTTCAAATATGTAATCCTTGTGAGAAGACCTTTCATTGGATACCAACAACTTTCACCCTTTGACCTTGACATTGGAGTTTTAACTACTTTTAAGAAACTTTAACTTTGGTCACAACTTTTGAACGATAGATACTAGGACTCTCGTATTTCACATACATATTCTTTGTGGCAGGACCTTTAATTTGATATAAACAACTTTGACCTTAAAGGCTTTTGACCTTGACCTTAAAGATTTACATACTTATGAAAAAACTTTAACCTTGACCATAACTTTTGAATGATAAGGGCTAGGACTTTCATACTTCACATATGTAATCCTTGTGAGAAGACCTTTCATTGGATATGAACAACTTTGACCCTTTTATCTTGACCTTAGAGTTGACCAACTTTTAAAAAACCTTTAACTTTGGCCATAAGTTTTTAACGGTCAGGATTAGGGTTTTCATCCTTCAAAACAATCAACTTCAGTGATAATTTCTAAATAAATGACATATGATAGGATGTTCATATTAGACACAATATGTCATAAAAAATAACATCTCACCCACAAAGACACCGAAAGCGGGGGACCACAATTCTTTGAATTTGCTTGTTACTTTGAAAACTTTATTATACTCATGACATATTGAACATGTTAAATACAGCAGTTTATTGTTTTTCTGTATTGTTCCAACTATCTGATTGGCTCAAACTGGATCACATGATCAAGTATAAAAAGTGTTACAGACTCGATGTTTCTATTTTAAAAATTTATAAACCTGTTGTTTCTAAAATTGGAAACGTTCTTCTGTGAAGCAACAATAGTGCTGACGTCGCAATAGTCTTTATACACTGGATGTTTCTAAAAACAGATACTGTAGCTGGTTTTCATTACTGTGACGTCATAATGCAATGACATAACAATGCCTTGTATGAGAAGGTACTGAGTATTAGAAAGAAGGATTTTAAGACATTTCTTATTAACTGATAAAAAATAATAAAACAATTGCAGCCTTTTGATTCGGTACAATCCCTCAATATATAGACCTTAGAGAAAGCATATCGACCTCGCACTTCGTGCTCGGTCGATATGCTTTCTCTAAGGTCTATATATCGAGGGATTGGCCTCACCAAAAGGCTATAATTGTATAATATTTCGTAAATATGTTATCAATGAAGCTCCTTTAATCCTTTGTCATTTTTCTTCTTCTGCTGAGAAGTTGCTACATATAAGTGGATATGCTATAAATATAAAAGAGAGCCCCACGTTCAGATAGTGTGCATTTGACTGAATAGATTGGAATTATTTGTCAGTCACACAACGTCTACTGTAAATCTGGAAATTTTTACGTCATTTTTATTTTGCGAATTCAGGTCAAAATGGTGCTTATTAATTTTTACGTATCAAAATTTTGAGAATAACCACTGCTTTATTAACATTTTCTTATTTGTTAAAAATTTTTTTGCAAATGCAATGACCTCGCAAATTTGCTAAAAATTTATCTACAGCAAAAATTTCCAGACTAATGGTATAACATTGATTTTTCTTTCCAACATTGCCTGAAAAGGTACAATAACCCATATTTTTTTATTATTCTAGGAATCTTTTTAGACCATTGTTGATATAAAAAAAGGGTCAGTCCTAAATATTGTAGCAATTCCTGTACAAACAAGTGTTCATTTCGAAGGCATATTGTAGAAAGCTTTATATTTAAGACATTTTCTAGGAAGATTCAAATTAGCAAAAAACTGCCATTTTTCCCTAATATTTAGAGACAAATCTATATTTCGCCATTTGATACTAAAAATAGAATTGGGAAACCCCCTCAACCATTGTCCACACCGACTAATGGTGTCCAGTTTTTGTCATTAACATCTCAAATTTTACAATATACATCCTAATTAAGCAGCAATGGCATCTATAAAGTGCCTAAAAAGGCGCAATAATCTATATTTTCTCAATTATTCGAGAAATCTATGTTTAGACCATTGTTGCTATAAAATGAAGCAAGAGTCCATCCTCAATATTGTAGCATTATTGTACAAACATGTGCATTCTGAAAGCATATTGTCGAAAGCTTTATATTTGTAAGGACTTTATATATGAAGCTTCCAATTAGAACAAAAATGTCATTTTTCCTAATATTCAGAGACATCTCTATATTTAGCCACCTGATACTAAAAATAGAAATGGGAATTCCCCTCAACCATTATTCATACCTGGCCATCTAGTGGAGTCCAGATCTTGTCATTAACATCTAAAATTTTACAAAATATTTCCTAATTATGCAGCAATTGCATCTATACAGTGCTTAAAAAGGTGCAATAATCTACATTTTCTCAATTATTCGAGTAATCTATTTTTAGACCATTGTTGATATGAAATGAAAGAAGAGATCATCCTCAATATTGTGGTAATTATGGTACAAACACATGTACATTCTGAAAGCATATTGTAGAAAGCTTTATATTTGTTAGGACTTTTTATATGAAGCTTCCAATTAGAACAAAAATGCCATTTTTCCTAATATTCAGAGACATCTCTATATTTAGCCACCTGATACTAAAAATAGAAATGGGAATTCCCCTCAACCGTTGTCCATACCAGCTAGTGGTATCCAGATCTTGTCATTAGAATCTAAAATTTTACAAAATATTTCCTAATTATGCAGCAACTACATCCAAAAATTGCCTGAAATGGTGCAATAATCTACATTTTCTTAATTATACGAGTAATCTATTTTTAGACCATTGTTGCCATTAAATGAGACAAGAGGCCATCTTCAATATTGTAGCAATTTTTGAACAAACACATGTACATTCTGAAACCATATTGTAGAAAGCTTTATATTTGTTAGGACTTTTTATATGAAGCTTCCAATTAGAACAAAAATGCCATTTTTCCTAATATTCAGAGACATCTCTATATTTAGCCACCTGTTACTAAAAATAGAAATGGGAATTCCCCTCAACCGTTGTCCATACCAGCTAGTGGTGTCCAGCTCTTGTCATTAGAATCTCAATTTTTACAACATACGTTCTAATTATGCAGTAATGACAATTAAAACTTTGCCAAAATTTGATTTTTCACATTTTTCTAAAATATATCTATTTATAGATGCATGTTACTAAAAATAGGAGCAAAAGCCCACTTATGTTTTTTCATGAAATGACACTACTTATTCCCAAGTATAATAACACATATAAGATTTGGGAAATTTCCGCAGACAATTTTTCTTATTTAGCCTCAAAGATCTCAAAAAATTCCAATTTCCCCATTTTTCAAATTTTTAGAAACCATGTAATTTTGCATGACCTTTTTCTTACAGGAGGAATATTTCTAGAATAAACGATTATATGCTCTGTGTACCTTAAAATGTCATGTTATCATATGATCCAATGATTTTTGTTAGAGTGTATTAGATACCGATATATATTCATTTACATTTCCTCAATTTTCATGTTTTCATATACCGGTAGTCAAAATGGGCCAAAAATGGCCGAATTCAATGGATCCGTCTCCATGGCAACCAAGTGCACGTGTGGAACTTCCGACACCATATTTACTAGTTTTGTACCAAGACACACCTATGGTGAAAATTTCATCAAAATCCGAGACATGTCGTTTCAAAGATTTTTTGGTGCTTACAGAGAATGCGTGGTAAATTGTATTTTACAAGAACTTGGATTTAATTCTACAAGTGGTAATCATACTTTTACTTCCCTAGTTAAAGAAGAAATTCTTTAATAAAAATCATGTCAGTTTTGAATATTTTTAATATTCCTTAGAGCCAAAATGAATTTGAAATACCCTATATATATTGGATTCCAAAACTTCATCAGAATCCTTACAAAGACAGATACATTCCGGGTTCCAGTAAATGTTCAACCAAGCCTCTTTCGTTACTCCACACTGAGATATTGACAGTAGTGAATGAAAAACTTCAAGAGTACTGTTCTTCAATATATTCAAGATGTTATGTGAATTAGATGTGGATACTCAAAAATTCCAAAGAACTCTTGGACATTTTGAAATCACAAGATTTTACCAAAATCAACAGCTTAAAAACTTACGACTTTTCAACTTTATACACAACCAGATTTTTGATATCATTGACAACTGCTTTTTCAATAAAAGTGAAACTCGTAAATTTACTTACCTGGTACTTGGCAAAAATTATATTCTTAAAACACATTTGCACACACAAGTACTCCGAAGTTGACAGCAAAAAGATGCTTGAGTTTCTGATTAACTATATTTATGTGGTTTTTGGAGACCAGGTATTTCAACAATCTATTGGAATCCCCATGGGTACCAATTGCGCTCCGTTATAGAAGACCTATGTTTGTATTCATATGAAGCAGAATTTGTGCAAAATCTTATGCGAAAAAAGAAGAAAACACTTGCTGTTGCCTTCAACTCGACGCATTGTCAATTTGTCAATTTACAATGGTAATTTCCATTCCTACGTCGATACGATATATCCTGGAGAGCTTGAGATAAAAGATACCACAGACTCTGACACATCTGTTTCGTGTTTGAATATTTTACTTGAAATAGACTTAACTTTCCTATCGTCAACTTCCTTTATAACTTTTCTATCGTCAACTTCCCTTACTTAAGCAGCAATATGCCCTCTCCACCTGCATACGGAGTGTATATATCTCAGTTGATTCGATATGCAAGAGCATGCTCTACGTATGAACAATTTCTTAAATTAGGTAAATCATTGACAAGCAAGTTGATGAAACAAGAATATCAGCAGTCTCGTTTAAAGTCATCATTTTGTACGTTTTATGGTCGATACAATGATCTTATCAGCAAATACAATTTATCATTAAGTCAAATGCAGACTGACGTTTTTCGTGATGATTGTTAGTCCATTATTTTTACATTGAATTGACGACAGATTTTTCCGTTATTTCTCCATCAGGGTGTGACCGGTCAGTAGGGGATGCTCACTTCTCCATATGGCACCTGATCCCACCTCTGATGTTTCGGAGGTCCGTGTTTGCTCTGTTCCTATAATGTATTGTTTTATGGACTTTGATAACTGTTCATTATCTCCATATCCTTCTTCCATATAGATGTATATGTATGTTTAAGGGAAGAGCTAAGGGAATTGAATTTAGATAGTTAAATAACGGTGCTTTTCTTGCTTCTATGCTAGGTTTTTGGGTTTGTAAAAATTTTCAAAGTATATGGTTATCAGAAACATATATTGCCATTTTCAGAACAAAACCGTTGTTTGAAAAGAAAACACCCAAAAATAAAATCATAAATTATGCTCCTCAATGAATAAATATTCATTGGGATTCTGCAAGTCAAAAATAAATCCATACCAGATGCATTGATTGTGATGCTACTATTCAGATTAAAATCAAATATATGTTGAAAGTATTGAAGTACATAGAAATCCCCCCTACTTGCATTTGAAAGTATGAAACATATCAGGAGACACATATATAAGGTATTATGTATAAAAAAGAAGGGGGTCAAATTTCTATGGGGGTCATTTTTTAACGTGTGAGGAGTCGTAGAATTGCTGGTCTGGAATGTGTATCTACAGTCAAAAAATGACCCTACTTCTCGTAGATTATTGATCCGGGGTCATTTTTCTGCGTAGAAAAATGACCCCCTGGTCAATATTCTACGGGGGTGACTTTTCGTCGTTACACCGCCATTTACCGTTTTTGGAGGGCTACATTTTAACCTAATAATACTCTACAATTAGGGCAATTGAGCTATGATCTTTTTCGTGCCAGCACCTACTACGACACGGGTCTCCGATTTAGACGGTCTCATCCTCATGTCCCACGGTAGGTTCAAGCCCGTTGATAAGGATCAACTCCATACGAAGCGACTCTAAAGCGACATTTACCCTAACCACTGCGAAAAGCGGCTGACTGAAATCAAGTGAATCACTGAATTTATTTCGTGGCCAAGAATTAATAAAAAAAATTCTCATACCATATCCTATACCAGCCACCGTAAACTAGGCTGTCTTAACTCGCTTACTAATATATATTCTGAAGAGGTCTTAAATTCTACGTGTCTTATACTTTACGATATGTTGAAATGATACCTTTCAGGGTAGTTTAAATTTCAATGAAAATCAACTTTGTATATTTAAAACCTCTTCTTATATAACAATTTCCAAAGTTCTTTGTATTAGTAATGACATATTTAAAAGAATTTTTTTGTCAAGAAGAATAGGCAGAGCTCCGGAGCCCATTCCTATTGATGAAGGTTTATCTTGATATGATCTTACTGACTTTGAACTGAACCCCAGCCAATCATATAAAGGAAAAAAATAAACACTTTTGTGTCACATGTATAATTCCTGAATTGAAGCTCATTGTACCGACCGAACACGCAATTAATATCGAAAGCATGCAGTTTCCAAATGGAAGCCATCCCATTTAGGTTAGCATAAATTGTATATATGTTTGATAATGAAAGAAGAAGGTATGGTTTTAGCTTTATTGCGCCCTAAAAATGTAATGACATCAAAAAGTTTTGAAACTGGCTTAAATATTAGTTAAATAAATGACTCTGATAAATCAGGAAAGAATATGGAATGTAGGTTTACCATTCTGCAAATATGACGTCATTAATGTGAAGCATTTCTCTATTTTCAACAAAAAAAGCCTCAAAATGGCACATTTTGAGGGTGATTTCCCTATTCTAGAAGAACTTGGATTAAATTCTACAAGTGGAAATCTTACTTATACTCATACTTCTCTTTCTAAGGAAGAAATTCATCAAAATCACCTGTCAGTTTTGAATACTTTTAATATTCCACAGAGCCAAAATGAATTTGAATTATCTTATATATATTGGATTCCGAAACTTCATAAGAATCCATACAAACAAAGATACATTGCAGGTTCCAGTAAATGTTCAACCAAGCCTCTTTCGTTACTTCTCACTAAAATATTGACAGTAGTGAAGGAAAAACTTCAAGAGTACTGTACAACTATATATTCAAGAAGTGGTGTAAATCAGATGTGGATACTTAAAAATTCTAAAGAACTTTTGGACAATTTGAAATCACAAGACTTTACAAAAATCAACAGCTTAAAAACTTACGACTTTTCAACTTTATACACAACAATTCCCCACGACAAATTAAAATCCAGGCTTTTTGATATCATTGACAGCTGCTTCTTCAACAAAAATGGAACTCGTAAATTTACTTACCTCGTCATTGGTCATTTGAAAAATTATTTTGTTAAAACAGATTCTGATTGCACACATAAGTACTCTGAAGTTGACATCAAGAAGATGCTTGAGTTTCTGATTGACAATATCTATGTGGTTTTTGGAGACCAGGTATTCCAACAATCTATTGGAATTCCTATGGGTACAAATTGCGCTCTGTTATTAGCAGACTTATTTTTATATTCATATGAAGCAGAATTGATGAAAAATCTTATGCGTGAAAAGAAGAAAACACTTGCTGTGGCCTTCAACTCGACATTTAGATATATCGACGACGTATAGTCAATTAATAATGATAATTTCCATTCCTACGTCGACACGATATATCCTGGTGAGCTTGAGATAAAAGATACCACAGATTCCGACACTTCTGCTTCATACTTGGATATTTTACTTGAAAAAGACACTAATGGTAATCTAACAACCAAGCTATATGATAAACGTGATGACTTTAACTTTTCTATCGTCAACTTCCCTTACTTATGCAGCAATATACCTTCATCACCTGCATACGGAGTATATATATCTCAGTTGATTCGATACGCAAGAGCATGCTCTACGTATGAACAATTTCTTAAACGAGGTAAATTATTGACAAGCAAGTTGATGAAACAAGAATATCAACAGTCTCGTTTAAAGTCATCGCAGCACAGTTAAGGTTACAGTAAGGAGGCGGGGCCTAATTTGTACGGGAAATGTTTACTATGACGTCACACATAATATAAGGTCTTCAAAATACCAAAAAATGAAATTATTTGCTATTTCAAACACCTGGATAGCTGTACACTACATACAAACTTACTATTACATGCAGTTCGTCGTTTGTTAAATCCCACACAATCGTATATGAGCGATGCATCGATCGCAATGCACTTGTCAATGTGACGTCATCTCGGAAAAATGACGCAGTTTGTACACAGTGAGAGGCTGATCAAGTCACATTTTGTACAATGAAAAATGTCTTTTATTCTCAAATAAAATATTATTTGCAGTAAAATGAAAAGCCGTTAACTTGGATGCGATGTCTATTTTAGTATTTTATTTATAAACTGTACGTGCATTCTCCAGACAAGCGTAACTGTCGTGTGTTTGTGCGCTGATTCATTGAAAAAAGTAATGGAAGGGCCCTAATAAATCGATTTATTGCAAGGGCATACCCTCAATGCATCTTGTCAAGTTTTTACACATAAACTCAAGAAGCATTAAGATATTTGAAAAGCGCTGCGAACCTCTTGAAATCTTGCAAATAAATTAATTGTAGCTATATTTAATGTAGTTGACCAGCAAAATATTCAACCTGCCGTCCAACAAATTAAATTTTACCAATAAAAAAAGGGAATCTATATAGGTTCGCAGCACTTTTCACAAACTACATACAGTGTTGAAAAGGATTATAAAATAAACTAAGATTTTTAACTTGGTTATGCCCTTGCAATATTGAAATTTATAGATGACCTCTAAACTGAAAGTATAATTGCCAAAGTCATGTGACGTCGACATCACATGACAAGTCTATAATAAAAAATCTAAATGTCCCCAACATGTAGATTTAAACCACATGACATTTTTATTGATATCGGTGAATTCCTAAAAAGAATCGCCCATCCTAATAAAGTATGTATTCTTTGTCTTAAAAAATCGCCGATATTTCCATTTGTAACCTTAACTGTGCTGCGCATTTCGTAAATTCTATGGTCGATACAATGACCTTGTCAGCAAATACAATTTATCATTGAATGAAATGCTGACTGACGTTTTTCATACCAATTGTTAGTCCATTATTTATACACTGAATTGACGACGGATTTTTTCCGTTATTTCCTGATTATGACAACGAGCACACGGCGGGTGTGACCGGTCGGCAGGGGATGCTCACTCCTCCATGGCACCTGATCCCACCTCTGATGTTTCGGAGGTCCGTGTTTGCTCTGCTCTTATTTTGTATATTGTTTCATGGACGTTGAGATTGTATACTGTTCGTTATTTCCGTATCCTTCTCTAGAATACAGTGTCCACAGCCGTCGCCAATGTTAATTTTTTGATATTCTGTGCAAAATTTAATAACAAATCCCATATCTCAAGATCTTTGTGGTCGATGCTTGTGGACAATATTATTGGAAAGAAAATTCCATTGAAAATTGGTGTCTTAAGCAACTTTTTAAGAAAATACAGGAAAATGCACATGTTTATGACGTCATAATAAGCATTTAAAAACACATGTGAGAAAAATGACTTGTATAATTTTTCTGCATTGAATTTTAATTATTTAAAAGCATGAGTTTTCAACTTTTACACCAGTTTCATTTTTCAGAAAATCACAGGGCAAAATTTGTATGGAAACCATACCTTCTTCTTGCTCCATTTACTAGGAAACTGTTATGGTAAAGATAATAAAGCTAATGAGTAAATGAATATCCTTGTAACGAAAATCTTATTTTTTCAGCAAACAATTGGAATAAGACGACAAAGCCTTCGCCGGTAGGAGTAGACATTGCTTTAGTAAAGGAATAACTGTCTTATTTTTCGAATTCAATTAATTGTGATGTGATCAATCGATTGGCTTGCGTGATAATTTGTATAAACGTCGAATTATACATAAAATTATCACGCAAGCCAATCGATTGATCATCGTCAAGAAATCGAAAAATCTGACAGTCATTCCTTATAAATTATTTTCATGCTCTTGATTCCGCCAATCCACTTGCTACAAGCCCTGCTTCTGTCTAGCTATTTGTCCCGCCCTGCACGTGTTTTTTTTAACCGCGCCTATTGACCAACGAGTACATTGATAGAGAAATAAAGTACATTTAACAATTTGTAATTTTATCTCGGACAAAGACATTGAAAATGTAGATATTGTCATATAAAATATGATGAAAATATTGAAACTAAATAATTGAATCTGTCTTCAGAGACAGATTAGTCACTGATATACATGGCGATGATTCTATCTTCTGAGTGTACCAAAATGTGAAAAAAAAATATAATAAAGAATGACTTTAAAAGATTACCATCTTCACATTTACCTATCCCTTGGCATCCGTGGATGTCACTGGGACACCTTCGAAGACTTTTCCACCACTGTCATCCATAATTCTCTATTTTCTGTCGCTCTCCTGGTTTCTGCGAGGCTCAGCCCAGTCCACTCAGGGATGTTGTCTTCCCACCTCTTCTTTTACCTTCCCCGTCTTCGTCCTCCTTTCACTGTACCTTGCAAGATAGTCTTTGCAAGGCCACTTTAGCTAATGAAACGCGGCCATCTTATATTCCGCTTCTGGACGACAGTGAGATGGTCATCGTGAGGTCCTATATAGCTTCTGTGACTGTCCTGCGGACCTCTGCATTGGTCCGTGTAATTGATGCCTAGTATTTTTCTATGGCATCTAATCTCGGTGCTCATAATCCTTTTCTCTAGCTCAGCAGTGAGAGTCCAGGTCTCACAGGCATATACGACCACAGTGGATGTGAAAAAAGGGAAGTGAGGCTCAGAAAAATCTTAATATAATTGTGAAATTGAGCGTTGGTTTGAGAATTTTTTTTATTTCTGTGAGAAATAAAACCAATAAAGACACGCCCATACAACTTTCCAGTGAAGCAATCAACGCCGTTAAATATTTCAGAAATAGAATAAATCTTCACCATGACGAAAAAAAAATCTTCGCTAGAAACGGGAACATTTTCTTGGCTACGATAAGCTAAATTTACCATTATCATAAATACACAGAATAACCCATGTGTTTAGCATTCTGACCAATCGAACAATCTCGTACAGGTAGAGTTCATCTATATGAACTACATTGTATATCTTAAAATTAGTTTAAAAATAAAAAATTTACAAAATGTAAGGAGGAAAAGTAAGAGCAACATTTGAGTCAATGGAACTTTATTACAACTTGTTTGAAACAAGCATAAGATCTTTTTTTCTGTATAAACAGACGTATAAACATTCCATCAAAGACGAAATTTCCTTAGGAATAAAGGAACACTTCAGGGATGATATATGCTTTGATTATTGGACCGATATTGGTTTCAGTCTTTGGAAGAAGCTTAACGATATCCGTTCCAGTTGCTGACGTTAGGCTACATGCATGTAATTTTTGTTTCTCATGTTTATATCAGTTCTAACTATAGTCCACAATGCATACATTTTACCGAGGAATAAACTGCATCTACTCTGCAGTATCTCTCCCACAAAAGGCAGCAAGTACCATTGAGGAAAATCCCTAATTCTCCATCAGCATACGCCAGTATCGTGATCTTGTGAGATTACAAAGCAACTCCCAGAATTCAATGCACAGTTTGACCATGATTCGATCAGTCATGTAATTTTACGCTTTATATTTAATTTGGATGTAACCTTGTTTGATGACCTTAATAGTATATTTTACGAATCTTGCTGGACAGTGAATATTGCGGAACATTTGCGGTAAAGATTTAAAAGCATATTTGAACTGTACTGTTAGATATTGACGAAGTTCAATAATGAACTAGGAGCGTCGCTCAGACCCCGACGCCATTTTGAGGGATTTTCTTACACAAGTGAAGTCTACAAAACAGTCAGATACGCTTCATGATTAAGATCCACATAAAAGTGCAATGAAATCTCGTAAGCGATATGCACTGAATGAACATTCGTCGGAGATACACTGAATGAACATTCGTCGGAGATACACTTAATGAATATTTGTCGGAGATGCACTTAATGAACATTCGTCGGGTAATAGTGGTATCAAAGCTCCCATTCATAAATGTGTTTTAGTGGAACACTTACTACTGATGCATCAGGAATAGGTTGTGGCAGAATACTGTGGGGTTTCTACGGAAGGACATTGGTCCATAGAAGAAAAATAGTATTTTCCTAATATTAACTACTCAGTATTTCGAATTACATACAGTTGTGCTAGGCCTACAAAGTTTTCGTGCTAAATTGTGTAATAAACATGTGAAAATTTAAAGTGATAATTCTACCACTGTAGCATAGACGAATTAACAATATGGGTGGTACATAGTCCACTGCATGTAACTATAAAGTAAGAAAAATATGGATGTGCATAAAAATAATATATGGTAAACAACTGTTCATTTACCAGGTGTTGAAAATGTAGTGGCAGATAGGTAGAGTAGGATGATTCGAGATGAAACAGAATGGATATTAAACGGAAAAACTTTTTAAGACTGAAACGTGTGTATATTTCAAACCACATGTTGATCTGTTTGCATCTCGATCGACTTAACAAAAAGAACAATTTTTAAGTTGGAGAAATGAATCTGGCGAATCTTTTGTTGAAACTTTAAAAAATTTCCTTGGACTAATTAGTCTTCGTATGTTTTTCCTCCATTTAACTTTATCGACTGGGTTTGACCAAGAAATGCTGATGGACAAAGCTGAAGGCCTGCTGTCACACCTCTCTGGGACAAACAGAACTGGTATCCAATCATCTTGAGAAAGTGTGTGAAAACACCACTTGTTCTGAAACCATCCAAAACGATGCTGCAGCTGAAAAACAATCCTACAAAAGTCCAACCTCTGGAAAGAAAACTTCATCTGATGGTGTAGCATGTTTCGTGGAAACTCGATTATCGGAAAGATCAATTTCAAAACTTATGAAATCATGGATAGGCTCCACGTGTAAACAGCTGTACAATGTGTACATAAAGAAGTGATTTCAGTATTCAAATCAAATACAGTGTAATAGTTGTTTACCAAACATTTCTAATGTGTTAATTTTTTTAGCATCACTGATGACAGAGGGTTGTGGTCACAGCCCCTTCAGCTCTGTCAGAACTTATTATTGTAGATAACATGCCTGTAGATAAGCATCCGTTAGTAAAAAGATTATTGAGATTGCAAAAATATGGAATTACTTCGGATGTAAATATCGTGTTAGAGTATCTTACATTGTTAGACAATGAGTTTGTACACTATATGACATTTAAGTTAAATATGTTACTATCTTTTGTGTCAGGATAACGATGTCAGTCTTAGGCTTGTTTAGATATTGAGAATATGTTTATAAATTATGAGTGTGTAATATTAAGGTTCAATGTGTTACTCAAACAAATAAGACAATCTTTTTAAGTTGAGCCTTTAGTTGTAAGAACATTTTCAGAAAGTCATTATCGGTGTGTATATTCTCTGTTGAAACTTTACTTAAAGAAAACAGAGGAGATACAACCAAATTATTATTAATAGTTAGAAAAACCCCATGCTGTAATCAGTCAAACCATAGCTCACCGGATCAAAAGATGATGATTATAGAAGCTGGAATTGACACAACATTTTCAGTGCACATTGCACACGTTCTGCTGCAACAAGTGCAGCAAAGTCCATGGGACTGTGGCTCATCAGCATTATCAATGCTGCAGGTTGGTCTAATTTGGGAACATTTAACAAGATTTAACAGAACTGTTCAATGTGATAACTTTGGACTGTCAGTTTTATCAAAATATTCTACAGTTACTGATAATAAAACTTGAGATGTTTTGACAATTGATTGCTGAATTAAATTTGGCAATCTGTACAATCTGTCAATATTTCCTGCAAAATTAAAAGATATTGCTAAATTAATTTATTTTCTAAATAAAGTGTTGTAACCACGCTTTAAATCTCTCACATGATCTCGATAGTGACGTATGCTGGTGGAGAATTTAAAAATTAAACGATAATTACCAAGCAGAAGTTTGATTTTAATTCTCTGAAGTATACGTCACACGATCTCGAACATACATCACAAGATGATAGAATATACATCATAAGCTTTTGAACATACATAACAAGATATTGCACATACATCAAATGATTATGGAATACACATCACAAGATTTCGAATATGCATCACAAGATATTGAACATACATCACAAGATTTTGAACATACATCAAAAGATTGTAGAATATACATCACAAGATTTCGAATATACATCACAAGATATTGAACATACATCAAAAGATTATGGAATATACATCACATATTTTTGAACATATATCACAAGATTATAGAACATACATCACAAGGTTAAAGAATATACATCGCAAGCTTTTTGAACATATAGCACAAGATATTGAACATACATGACAAGATTTTGAATATACATCACACGATTTTGAATCTACATCACAAAATATTGAACATACATCACAAGATATTGAACATACATCACTAGATTTTGAATATACATTACAAGATTTAGAAAAAACATCACAAGAATTTGAATATACTTCACGAGATATTGAATATACATCACAAGATTATCAAATAAAGCAACTTTTACACGCCATAGATGTTATTGAAAGGCAAACGCAGCAATTTTGATCGGCATGATTTTATTTCTTTTTCCCTTGACACGTGAATCGAGTACATGTAACATAAAGTGATGATTTATGTCCTTGAACAAAGCGTGCTTACACAGAGGTTTTATACTTCCGGTTGACTGCGTTTAGTGAAAGAGAATTTATGGTCTGCATTCAATAAATTTCTTTTATATCAACAGAAAACATGCATTTAAGGAAGAAAATAGAGGCAAAATGCATAAGCAAATAAAAATATAATTACTGGTTGTTTGCACAGGTGAAAAGTTTAAAGAAAAATAAAATAAAGCCAACTTTTGGATTCGAAATAGGACACTAAAACGTTCATGGTGAGCATCTACGTGAGCTACAATGTATAACGACTATGATGTCGTTTGTCATAAAAATTAACCAGTATAAAAGAAAAATGTTTCCGCATTTTTTGTAATTTATTTTACGAATTTCGACCTTGTTTCAATTCGTTCCTTAGATCATAACCTAGTAAAATTTCATCATTTAATTTTAATTTTATTTAATTTCAGGCCTGCCCTAAAGGACTTCTACGCCAAAATTCACGTAAAAATCGGTGCTTAAATGGACAAAATGTTGTTTTGACTAACTTTTGAAGGTTAATTTTAAAGTTGCAAGCAATACAGTTTAGGTTCAAAATGCAAATTTGAAATATGTAAACAAATATACGATAGAAAATGACTAAATAACATTGATTTAAATGTGATTATTTCGGAAAATTGCTCACTCCTATAGGTGAAATATTTTGTTATAACGAATTAATCATTTCTATTTTCTCTTGGTATTTGTGTCCTTTATGGTTGAACTATGGGCGAAAGGGTTAAAAGACGTAAATGCAAAACTAACAACTAATTTGAAAAACATACTGAAATACACAACACCCTAAACAAGATCAACAGACGCGTTTGCAAAATTAACAGACTCCGATGCAAAACCAATGATCACCGATGCAAAATCAACAATCATTTGCTGAATTGACGCTAGATGGCGTGCATAAAATACAGACATTACCTGAATTAACGCTAGATTGCGTCCATTTTTTACGTCATTATTATATGTGTACTTTCATAGGAACGTAAATCCCGTTTTTTGGTCTTGTTTTAAAGTGGTGTGTTTTGTATTTCAGTATGTTTTTAAAATTAGTTGTTATTTTTGCGTTAACGTCTATTTCCCCCTCCGCCGTCCATTAAGTACCAAAAAAACTCGGCGTTTGACACAAGAAGGGAGTGCAAAAGCATATTGTGACTAAAGGGGGTTCCTTTGAACAAAATCATTAAAAAATACAATAATTAATCAATTATCAAATCTTCTGTTGCCAGATAAATAAACATTAAAATATAAACTTTAGATATTCACCACAGTATGTACCACCAAACGACACAGAAATTTCGTTTCGCTTATGAATGCCAATAGCTAACTCGCAAAAATAAGGTGTTGCGAAAAAATTGTGATTTAAAGTTGTGAAAATAAAAATAAAATACATTAACGTGATAAAACTGATAGATTTAGAAAAATGTCTGTACAATTTAAAATTGACATGTACTACTGCTGTAAGTGCATGTTTTATTTTTATCATCCCACACAAGGGAACTGTTCGAAATCGGATCTGCGAGAGGACATGACATGTTGTCGAGTTTTGTCCCCGTGCAAGATACGTATCCTTCGCAAGTGTAGCAGCTTTGATAGTTGCCATCCATAGGAACTTGTTTACAATCCTTCACATACTTCACTAAAAATTCTAAAAATAAAGAAAATTGAAAATCTCGATCCAGGAAAAGGTATCGCTGATTTATAATTTACAGATATTCAAAAAGAGAAATTGCACTTTAATTGCAGAATCCGTATTTTTAATTTTATTTTTAAAAAGGGTTTTAAGGCTCACTTGAGCAGTAGGCTAAGTAAGCTTTTGTGCTCAAAGAGTGTCCGGCGTCTGCCTGTAGTCCGTTGTCTGTAAACTCTTTACATTTTTGGTTTATTCTCAAGGGTCAAGGAAATTTACGTTTGTTCACTAGAAGTGTTTATTCTCTTTTAAAGGGAAAAAATTAAATATTCGTGAGAATTTGATGCCACCTTTTGAAAAAAAAATTCACTAACCACTAAGCAAAAGAAGATTAAATTTATGTGAAAGCTTCATTACATGCTCTGAATTCACTTTTATTCATATCATAACCCATGAAATAGTTCGAGCCCACAGAAGGAGGTCGAGGTTTAACATGGGAATATATAGGGATTAAATGTACATGCATAATAAATAGCTCTGAACATAAGTTTGTTCATATAAAAAACTGAGATAGTTCGGATTCTCAGAAAGGAGTCGAGGTTTAACATAGACTTATTAGGACTTTATAGGATTAAAATATATAGAAATAACGTCCAGCATTCAAGCTCGAAGTCCATAAAATAATTCAAACTTGGAACAGAGCAAGCAAGGACCTCAAAAACATTAACAGTAGGTTCAGGTGTCATGGAGGAGTGAGTATCCTCTGTCGACCGGCCACAACCGCCGTGTGCTCATTTTGATGATCGGGAAATGACGAGAAAATCTGTCGACATAGCAGTATGTAAATAATGGCCAAACAATTAGTTTAAAAACGTCAGTAATCATTTGACTTAATGATCAATTGTATTTGCTGACAAGGTCATTGCATCGACCATAGAACCTTCGGAATCATGACCGTCAACGAGACTGCTGATATTCTTCTTTCATGAACTTGTTTGCCAATAATTTACCTCTTTTTATAATTGTTCTCGCATATCAAAAGAGTTATAAACCCTGTATACAACTGACAAAGGTATACTGCTACATAAGGAAGGAAAGTTGACAATTAAATAGTTAAAGTCATACGTTTATCTTGGTTGTACGATTACCATTTTAACGCCTTTTGAAGTAAAATATCTTAAAAAGAAACAAATGTGTCAGACTCTGATATCATTTATTTAATGCTCACTGGGCTATATTGTATCGACATAAGAATGGAAATTACCATTGTTAATTGACAATATTTTATCGATATGTGTATCTAAATGTCGAGTTGAAGACAACGAGTGTTTTCTGTTAGGAAATGTCCTTAAAGGTCAAGTACGGTAAAAATAGATCTTAAAAATAATGTTTATAATTCACTAAAAGCATTAAATAAAAGTTTATGGTTGTGTTTGTTTAAAAAAAATCCAGATTATAGACGCAAAATACCTGTTCAAATATCGTTATTTATAGACATGGGCGATAGAGTTATCGCTCTTTTTCATGACGTCATCAGAGACAATTGCTGTATAAGCGCTATTCTATAAAACAACGAATAGCTGATTAAAATGACTAGTTTCAACGCTCTACCGTGTTATTGACGGTAATTTCGAAGATATACTTGAGTTTTTAGATTTAACCAATTATATATGAGCCCATTACGAAGCAATCCGAATATGTTAGGCCTGCCTGCATGGATTGTCATCGAAGTTAGATTCCGAGAATAATGAAAGTAAAACGGGAAATTCTCCAAGAAGCAATGATTTTAATATGTTTTATGTATTGAAAATAAATTCAAAACAGATATTCAAAAACGTTCAACATGAAAATCGAATTCTTTAGTACATTATTTGCATCTATGTAGAATACATTGTTTTGTCTGCTAGATAACTAATTAATAAACTAGTAGACTAGATGAGTATTGATAGTCAGCCGTGTAAACAATTATTAGCAAAGTTAAAAGTGATCAGCAAACTCTTTGGCCGGTTGTGTTTGCTTGAAATCGTGCCCCCATTTCAACCAATTTCCGAAATCTAAATAAAACAAGAGAATCCTGCTACAGACATTACGAAGGCCGTTCAAAATTTACGCAGACTTGTTGCACAGAAAAAAAATTAATGACATAAGGAGGCAAAATCATGAAATGTCACACTAAACATAAACGAATCTTTACTTATATAGTCTTCAAAATTTCATATCAAAATGTTGTAAATTGATATCAGTTTTGGGTGATTTATCAGGACATATCATTATACATGTGTAAGTGGCGGAGCAGCAAAATCTTCCACGTCAAGGCATTATAAGAAAGATAGCTTTCATTTTCTTAACATTTTCCCAAGAGTTCCTGTTCAGCTTTGATTTTCAGCTTGATTTATCTTTTCTACTCAACATCCATACACTAATTCTTGTCAATTTTAAAATCTACAGTAAAGCATGTTCTTTTATTTTGGTTTTAATACCAAAAACTGCAGGTACGTATTTATGAGATATACTAGTAGTGTGACATTGGTCACTTTATTTTTATAGTCCGGATAAAGTTTTCGCACAGGCGTCTGAATTATGGATCGATACCCCCCTTTTTTTAATAATAAATGTAAGCACGTAAAATATCTCAAAAATATATATGAAAAAAATCCCCGTCAATTACATCTATATGTCGTTCTACGCAAGCAGAATGAGCATTTTTCACGTTTAGGGAATGGCATTATATGTAGTATTTTATATTTTTGAGATATTTCACGCTCTAACAATTTCTTTTATCTAAAAAATAGGGGGTATCGATCAATACTTCAGGCCCCTGTGGGCATATTTCCCACCAGTTCTAGTCCCTCTCCCGTATCACCTTAGAAACCTATAACCATGCACGATCCTGTTGAGGATCTAGGAACTTCACATATATAACTATGAATAAACCATTCTCGTGACTTTATGTCCATATAATTTCAATATACATTCTCATGCCCCCCCCCCCAGTAATTTTACATGTACAATGTACCTTGACGACATTGTGAGTGAATTTTATGGTATATAACATTCTCTGTACAATCGCCATTTTCACAATGTAAAGGTTTTGTAATTTCGAAAGATGTAGCGGTAATGAGCATCCGACAGATGAAAAGCAGCGATAGGAGATGGAATTTGTTGCAATGTAGCGCATAGGCGTCGGAAGCAAATTGGGGCTAAGTAAAAGGGGGGGGGCTAAACTAACAAAAAAGGTAAATCCCAATTTTCAATGCCTATATTATGTATATATCTGCAAAAAAAAGTCTCCCCTCCCTAGTCCCCCCCCCCGGTTCCGACGCCTATGTTAAGCTAATATTGAACTCCCGTGTCTCATCTTAATTTGTTTAATAGAGTGTTTTGCAAAATAAAATGGGACAGAGTAAATATGTTTTAATTTTAAATACAAAATCCAATTAAACTAAAAAAAAGACTTAGAGTTACGTGTAATAATATATATGCTATATTTTAAGAACACCATCCATCCTCGGCATTTTTTTTTTTTAGTGCGAACTCAAGATCTCTCTATTGCCCCGGTATACCGCTCCCATACAAAAAAAATCAGTATAAAATTTATTGATCTCGTTTGAAATAATAATGCGTATGATCACTATATTTTCCAGATACGTGTGTATTTTTTATCTACTTGCTTTAAACAGATAGATTAAATAAATATCATAAATTCATGTATTGAAATTTTTTGGATGTTTGTTAATGCGCTGTACTACAGACATTGTGGTATATTTTTGGGTCCTTCGAGAAAAGAAATAGACTTAACACTGAGTCTGTATAGATTTTACATAACAGTTCAGTAGTATAAGAAGCCTAGATAGGCGGGTCAACTGAGTGCACTTTTGGGGTTGGGGGGATAGGTGGGTCAAGGGAGTGCAGCCCCTGGGGGATAGGGGGTTCAACTGAGTGCAGCCCCTGGGAGGGATAGGTGGGTCAAGGGAGTGCAGTCCCTGTGGGGGATAGGTGGGTCAAGGGAGTGCAGATTAGGGGGTTCTAAGGATAGCCGGGTCAATTCAGTACATATGTTGCATCATCTTTTTAGATCTATTGCATCATCTTTTTAGATCTATTGCATCATCTTTTTATATCTATTGCATCATCTTTTTGATATCTATTGCATCATCTTTTTGATACCTGTTGCATCATCTTTCAAACTGGATTTCCTCAAAACATTAACAAATAACACACAAGACCAAAACAAAAGAACACAGCAATTTTATTCAAGTGAAAAAATACATCAATTTACTTCTTCTTCTTCTATGCCTTATCGGTCATCAGGGGTAGTTTCCTCTTGGGTTCCTGAGGCTTTTTTTTTCCAGTTTTTGTATTTCTTTGACAAATTGTTGATCCTCCTCATCCTCTGTACACTGATTAGCCCAATGACCAGATTTCCCGCACTTGTAGCACGAATCCTGTTTTTTTCGGGGACAATCTGGGGCCCAATGCCCTAACTCATTACAGATGAAGCATGGATCCGTCTGTCTTGTTTTCTTAGTCTCTCCGGATCCCCCTTGTTTTTTCTGGTAAGTGCTTCCTCCTTTCATTTTAGTGATGTAAATTTTCAGATGATTCAGCTGGTTTTGAACATCACTCACCTTGTTGTTCATATCATTCATCTTGTTGTCAATACCAGACAGCATGTTGACAATTCCA